>NC_056749.1:159070661-159096895 GCF_019279795.1 Protopterus annectens
TCTGTCTATTTACGGGATTAGGGGCCTGTTTGCCATGGGCCACCTTTTCATATAGTCATTGTTGGACACTTATGGGACACAAAGCGGTGTTTAATACACGTAGCCACGGGTCAGTACACAGGTAGCACATACTTTTATCCTCACTACATACCTATTGTTGTGTGACTTTGGCTACTTATCATATTGCATGTAACATTTAAGTTTCTTACATACAGGCATAACTATTAAATATGACTGTTACATTATATATGGGGACATATTTATGTCCTACCATCTCGGACATTTGCCCTTTGTACTGCTCTTTTATGTCAGGACACACCTGCCCAGGGTGGGGATGTCCTCCCACTGTGGTACAGGTAGTAAACTGTGATGCCTACGGCTAGCTATACCCACACCTACCATACTGATCTGCCTCTGACTTGGCACCAACATACACATGTTGCGGACACACACACACATTACAGTCACACAGACACGCACACTATTACATTATATATGGGACATATTTATGTCCTACCATCTCGGACATTTGCCCTTTGTACTGTTTTATGTCAGGACACACCTGCCCAGGGTGGGGATGTCCCTCCTACTGTGGTACAGGTAGTAACCGTATGCCTACGGCTAGCTATACCCACACCTACCATACTGATCTGCCTCTGACTTGGCACCAACATACACATGTTGCGGACACACACACATTACAGTCACACAGACACGCACACGGCACCCTCAATGCACACTTACACAGACTACGGCACTCACAGACACAGTTGAACACAGTGCCTATGTGGACCGTGACACCGGCAGCGGTGACTAACTGTCCCTTCATATCATCATACTATTACTCGCGGATGTACTGTTCCAGTACTGTGTTCTATCGGTCTTTCAGCCTCGTGGTTACGCATGTCGGTATGTTACACATTCCATAGTTGGCGGTATCCTATTTATTTGTACCTCCAAGATGTTATGAATGTCATTGAACTATCTATTCTATTTGCAGATATCGCTGAATCCATCTATATCACCATATATCCCTCTATTGCCCTTTCCATCTGTATTTTATATATATGCATATGTGTGTATATATATACATATATATATATATATATATATATATATATATCTGGCGGGGAACGTGACAGGCACACAGCACCACCATATGCTGTAAGACTCACGTACTGTTCAGGTGTTGGCATTCCGTGTTCCACTGGCTGTTGTGTTTACAATGTTTGAGGGCTGCCTATGTAGGAGTCACACACTGGGCCACCTATACATTACAATTTACAGGTGGTCATGTTTGTGTGCCATCCATTTTACTGTGTGTGCAGGTGGAGAGGTGTCAGTCCATAGGGGCCTACATGGTCAGAGTATGTGCTATACGTTCCCTCTTTGCCAAGGCATTGGCATATTGGGCACACCTCCGTCTGCCTACTGGGGCTGGCACAGTGTGTTCATGGTCTGAATCCCTCTGTGCCTGTACTGGTCTTGGCAATTGCGGTGGGCTATGTGGGCCTTCACCATTTTGTCCCTGCTGCAGCTGCTTCCGCAGGATCATATTATGTAGCATGGCACATACTATGACGATGTGGCCACATGTGCCTGGAGAGTACTGCAAGGCTCCACCAGATGTATCCAAGCACCAGAAACGTGATTTCAGCATCCCGAACACACGCTCTATGATGATTCTGGTTTGTGCGTGTGCCTCATTATGGCGTTCTTGCATGGGTGTGTGTGCATTTCTGATGGGAGTCATCATCCACGGCTCCAGTGCATAGCCAGCATCCCCCACGAGATGGCCATGGGATGTCCCTCTGACAAATACCTGATACAGCTGTGAAGCATGCCAGATATGGGAGTCATGGTAGCTTCCAGGGCTGCTAGCACACACATCCATGATAATACCCTGGGCATTGCACACGACCTGGCAGTTGATGGAGTGGAATCCCTTGCGGTTTATGTAGCGCATACCCTGCTCACTGGGTGGTGACTTGATTTGTATGTGCATGCAGTCTATCACACCCAGTACCTTTGGGTATTGTGCCACATGGTGGAAGTGGCGCATATTGCTGGCCAACTCCTCCTGAGTTCTGGGGAAGTATATCTGCTCATTTGCATGTGGTAACATGGCATCCAGGAACTGGTGTAGTACCCTGGATGCTGATGCCTGTGAGATACCCATTATATCTCCAGTTGGCCTTTGAAAGGTACCTGTGGCCAGTATTCGCAGGCTTACACATACCTTCATGTCCACTGGTATAGGTTCCCCTCTGTTGTTTCTGGTTCTCAGGCATGGCCGGCACAGCTCCACTATTTGCTGTAAGATGTCCCTGTCCACCCTGTAATGCTCTACTATCTCCAGGTCATGTAGCCCCTGGTAAGTTACCCTTGGTCTGAACACTCTCCTTCTCCTCCGAGGCCTGAGGTGGTTGTCGGCATCATCCTCCACAACACCGTCAGTCTCTAACACATGCTGATGAATCACAGCTATGGCAGCTCCCAACATGTACATTTTAAAAGTTCCCCGTGTGTTTACACCTATGGTGCGGTGTTTGGGAATACACAGGTGTGTGTTGGGTGCTTACACACTTTATACTATTGTGCTGTGAACACCGATGATGTCATAGGGTGTGTATGTACGTTCGTAGCTACAGGTTAATTTATGTGTTTTACTGCCGGAACTACTATTGTGGTGCCTTTGGTGTTGAATTACATTTGCCTGCCATGGATTACCTCTTGACCTTCCCTTTACATTTCTGCATTGCACCTACCATTTTCTGTGTGCATCCTGCAGCCTACTTTCATTTGTGCTTTCCTGTACCTGGCATGATCTTGCTTATGTGTGCTACTGCCGGTCTGCTGTCGGTTTGCTTTGCTCTGCTGTGTCAGGTCTCCTATCTTTGCAATCCAATACCTCCTCTCCTTTCTTTGCATTCACATGCCTCCCCTATCCTGTTTTGCAGGTTTCTGCAAGCGGACTTGTCAGCTGCCGTCGATTGGCCTTCGTGGGTTGATTGTTGTTGATTGCTCATTAGTACTCCAATTACCCTACTTCTGCATTTCCTTTTCTTCCCCTGACCTTCCTGTTTCTGCTATTGTTTGCGGCGCATGCTTCCGATTACTGGGTTTCGGGCACCTTTTCATCCTCGTACACATGCGCTTTTGGCCACCATGTGTGCTCTCAGCTAAACGATTCCTCCCCACCCCTATCCTGCAGCTTTGCTTAGCAACAGACAGGCCAGATTTGCAATGCTCCAATGTGCTTAGTGCTACAGTGGCACACCCCTCTGCTGATGTCATGTATCTCCTCTGAGCCACTCCTCAGTGTTATACCGCTGCATCGTATGGTACAACCTTCCTCCGGCGGGACATTTGCGATTCAGTATTATCTGCCTTATTTGCATGGCATTGACTACTAATTCATAGTTACCGTGAACACTATCGCAGCCCGTAGCAACCCTTGCACCTTGGTTGTGGTGTTCCATGCCTACCATTGTGTGTTATGCTGTAAACCTGCTTTCTATTACGTTGCGATTTTATGACATTTTCATATTATTTCTTTATGTTACAGCTTCCGCACACATGCCCTGCGGTTCTGCTGTGCGTTACTGTGGACATGACATTAAATGTTGTTATTTACGTGTTATGCATCTTTTCTTATGCCATTGGCTGTGTATTTCGCCATTGGCATATGTTCACGTTGTGATACCTGGGTCTGGCCCTCTTCCATAGCTCCGATGTTATGTTTGGGAAAATGTAAACCGTGTTTTTTGGTTTACATTTCCGTGAGCTTACGCTATGCCTGCACTACTTCATGAATCGCTATATGCTTTCATTTGCATGGTGCAACACTGCACATGGGGTGATTTGCATACCTACGCCGGGGGCTGCGCAGATCTGGCGTACGCTGGTAGTGCATGTGGAATTGGATCGTACCTGAATCGCTCGGCGGCCATATTTGGCATTATAACGCCTATGCTATGCATGCGCCTGGCGCAAGCTTCATGAATCCCAGGGTGTGTCTAAAATGCATCAATGCACGAAATATAAAAATACATATATACATAAAAAACATTATTCAATGCAAACACATCTGTGGTTTGATGCTAGTGTGAGCATTTATTCCTGGTTCTGCATCAGTTTGCAGACAGAATCCAGTTATACTCACATATTTGATCGACAATAGATCAGTCTGATCGACAATAAAGTTTACTTTGACTTTGATATTTCTAATTTATTATTTAAGCTTCCACCCCTCTGATTTCTTCCCATAACTTGAACAACTTTAAAATTAAGCTTGTGCTCAGCCCCTCTATCAATAATATTTTTAGCTAGGGCATTAGTAGAAATATTCCTGTGAATTTTTGAATAATCCTCAGTAATGCAGTCTTTCAGTCTACAGCTGCACTTACCAATGCAAAATAAAGTACATTTTGTGCAAGTAGTGAGGTAAACAATATTAGCTGTATTTCAAGTTGCTAAACACAAAAAATTTTACTTTGTCTTTGTCACCGGATGGATAAGAAACTTTAACTTATTATATACTTACAGTTCACACAATTAAAACAAGGAAAAGTCCCAGCCATAGTCCCCTTTCCCTTCACCTTTCTCTTTCTCTTCCTGCTTGGTTTCAGATCACTCAGGATTCTTGGGTTCTGTCAATCATTCATTATGGGTACTTCATGATGTGGAAATCCCGTCCTCCTTCTATGGACGTTCCTCAGCCTCCTTGGGAACAACTTCTCTTTTTCCCAGAGGTTTTTCAAAATCTCTTGACTCAGGGTACTACTCAAGATGTGCCTGTTTCCCAAAGGGGGAAAGGGTTCTACTCAAGACTGTTTCCAGTGCCCAGGAAAGAGGGCACTTGGATACCTATTCTAGACCTCTCTTATCTAAACATTTTTCTAAAACCGCCTTCCTTTCTGATGTTGACCCTTCAGATTCTGTTTCCCCGCTTGCTCCCTCAGGGCTATATGGTGTCTCTGGATCTCAAGGATGCTTATCTCCATATTCTTAGCCATCCTCTATTCAGGAAGTTTTTGTGTTTCTCTGTTGCTTCCTGGCATTTTCAGTTCTCTGCTTTGCCCTTTGGCCTTTCTCCTGCCCCAAGGGTGTTCACCAAATGTCTTGCTCCTGTGATTGCTTTTTGCAGGCTTCAAGGGATCCAAATATTTCCTTATTTGGACTACTTGTTGATTCAGTTGTCCTCTCCAGAAACTCATTTACAAAATCTTCATGTTGCCATTTCCCTTCTTCAGAGTCTGGGTTTCCCTATAAATTTCAAAAAGTCTTCTCTGACTCCTCTCAGGATCATTTTTTTCTGGGTTGTAGAATTCAGACAGTGCCAATGCTGGCTTCCCTGCCCCCTCCAAAGGCCTTAACTCTCATTTCTTTCTTTCACACTCTTCTTCCTCTGGCTTCCATTACTACCAGGGAGTTTCTGAGAGCTCTAGGTTTCATGGCATCCACCATTCCAATGCTCCCTCTGGCCAAAATTCACATGAGAAAGTTTCAGTCATTTCTGAAGTCAGTGTGGCTCCAACATGCACATCCTCTAGACTTTGTAGTTCATCTTCTTAATCATCTGAGATGGAAACTTTACCGGTGGATTCAGCAGTTGTCTCTGAATCCAGGAATCCCCTTTCCTCCCCCTTTTCCTTAGGACAGTGTGGCACTACAGTTTGCAGAAATTGTAGTCAGCCGTCATGAAGTGCAAAATTTAAGTTACCAGTCAGATGCCATTTTACTCACCTCCTCTAGAGTGGGGATAATCTTCTTCAAAATTTCTCCAATGGTGTCTATATCGGCACTGATGCTCAAAATGCTGGCAGTTTGTTTTTAAAACAAAAGAAAATGTAGTGAGCTCACTATCCTAAACCAAGGAAAAATTCAATCTTAACATTTACTAGCCCCCTTCACCTAGAATGATGCCACAATACAGTGATAAGATGATCAGCTTTAATAATTGGCTTAAATTCTGGTGTCATTCAAAGGGGATCCAATGTCTGTCTGCCTGGGATGACATGCTGGACAAGCCACGCTGCTTCGCAAGGGACGGCTTGCACCTGTCACCCCTGGGCTTCCGGATATTGGCAAAGGCTCTTGCCACCCCCATAGTGCCTTTTTTAGGCAAGGCTCAAATTCTAAACCTACCACCCTAGAACACCAAAAAGGAAAAAACTAAGGGTAATGCTGCTCAATGCCAGAAGTCTCAATCTCAAGATGCACGCACTCGAGGCCCTTCTCAATATGGAGAACATCGATGTCTGTGCTGTGACAGAAACCTGGTTCAAGGCTCCTGAGAGCACCCCAGCACTAACAGGTTTCACCTCATATCATGCCCGGCCCCAAAATCCAGACAACACCAAGAAAGGAGGGGGGGTGTCCATATTCATAAAGGACAGCCACACCTCAAGGTTGGTGGCAACGCACGATGCATCGGAGACCATCCAGGTGCAATTAACCATAGGCAAGACTGCTCTGCAATTTGTAGCATGTTACAGGCCACCCTCTCAAACTCAGGAACCTCACATGGCCTTCCTGAAAACACTGGAGGGGATAAATGTATCTCCAAACACCATCATACTAGGTGACTTCAACTACCCTAATATAGACTGGAAACACTACTCAAGCCCGAACACTCTAACCCAAAGATTCCTGGAGTTCATAAACTCAAATGCCATGGAACAACTAGTCACCATCCCCACAAGAGGTGAAAACATACTTGATCTCATCATCACGAACATGGGATCAAAATGTCATAAACTAATCTCGCTGGAGGTCCTCATCCCGCCCCCACCTGAAACAAAAAAGACCACAGTGAAAAACTTCTCAAAAGCCGATTTCACACTTCCAAAAACTAGTGTGGTCTCCTTTAAGGCCCCTGAGCCAGTGGTAAACATTACTCAAACCGCTGAATCACTTACAAATGCCTTCTACCAGCACCTACAGGACTGCATGGATCAGGCAATCCCAAACAAAACTAAGACTCTCTGTACCAAAGGCAAGCGTCCAGTCTGGTGGACCCCAGCCATAAACAAGCTCTACAACAAAAGGAGGAAGCTACTACAAGATAGAGCAAAATCCTTGAAAGGTAAGACACCTTGATCATTATAAGTAAAAAACTAAGAGCTCTCATAAAATCATCCAAGGCAAATTTTGAGAGAAAAATCGCCAAGGACTCTAAAGACAATCATAAGGCCTTCTTTAGCTATGTTAGAAACCTAGGAGGAAACTCCCAGATATGCTCAGAATTAGTTCAAAATGATGTGAAAATTACTGAACCTACACACATTGCTAACATACTGGCTGACAGGTTCAGTGCAAACTTCTCCCCCCCCCCCAAAAGGAGAGATATCTATTCCAGAGGATTGTAGCCCCCAAACATCTCCAACGCCCAGGTGAGAACTGCCCTCACTAAGGCAAAAACACAGCATCCATGGGACCGGATGGTGTCCCGGCTGTGTGCTTCATGAACTCAACGAGGAATTAAACCCCAGTTAGGACAGCTGTTTAATCTTAGCCTCACCTCAGGATACGTACTCAAGGAGTGGCGACGGCACTGTGGTCCCACTTCATAAGGGCGGTGCCTCCACAGACCCTGGAAATTACCGCCCATTAGCTTGACAAGCCTTATCTGCAAAGCCATGGAGAGGATCATAATGGAACTCATAAATAAAGACATAGGAACTTGCAGACTTTGGATCCAACCCAGTTTGGCTTTGTCAAAGGCAGATCCTGCCTCTTAAACTTGGTTGACTTTTTCGAGACAGTCACCAAGGCCATTGATGAGGGAAAGGCAGTCCATACAGCCTACCTCGACCTGGCAAAGGCCTTCACACAATACCCCACCCAGGTATCATCGAAAACTCATCAGCTTGAATGTAAACCCATACATCACAAGATGGGTTGCAAACTGGCTAAGCGACAGAACCCACAGGGTCAGAGTTGCTGGAGCCATGTCAGACTCAAAGCCTGTCACAAGTGGTGTCCCACAGGGCTCAGTCCTGGGTCCACTCTTGTTCGCATCTACTTTTCTGAAGTACAAGCAAACACAGGAGGGTTATGGCTGACAAAGTTTGCAGATGACTGCAAACTGGGCGCCATAGTCGAAAACACATCTGACACAGATATCCTCCAGAAGGGCCTCACAGAAACGGATAACTGGTGCCAGAGCCATGGCCTGAAGTTAAACGCCAAAATGCATAGTCATACCCTTCGGAAAAACAAGGTTACCCCTAGCTACCATATAGGTGACAATCCACTGAGCACAGAAAAGTCATCAGGGATCTGGGGACCCAAGTTGACAGTAGTCTTTCGCTTGACACTCATGTTGCTAAAGTAGTTAGGAAAACCTTCTATATCGCCCACCTGATCATGAAGGGATTCACATCTAGATCAAGGGAGGTCATCGTCCCCCTGTACTCATCACTCATTAGACCTATGATTGAGTACAATGCCCCGCTCATATTGTATCTGACCAGATACCTGATGCAGCTTGAAAGGCCCCAAAAGTTCCTCACCAAAAGGATAAAGGGTCTCAAAAATATGTCTTATGCTGCCCGACTGAAAGAACTCCAGCTTTATTCAGTCTCATACCGCTTGCTCAGAGGTGACCTGTGCCTGACATATAAGGCCATGTCAAACCCAGATTTGATGAATATGTTTCACCTCAAAAAATCTAGATCCCTCAGAACCACAAGGGCGGGAGACTTAAACCTTGACACGGTTATAAATAGAACGTGCTGGAGGGACAGATTCATCACCCAGAGACTCCCTATGCTGTGGAACAAAATCCCGGTACATGTGAGGCAGAGCACCTCGCTGGCCTTGTTCAAGAGGAATCTTGACCAATGGATGGAAGATCGCAGATATACCCCAGGGATTACTTCAGTGTCACTGCTTGACAGAGGCACAGAAAAATGATAGGCATAGTTTTTATTCAAACTAAAGGGGTGGCGAAAGCCACATAACTATGGGCTAGGCTTATAAATGCCCTTGGGCAGATAGCCTAGTATGAACCTATGAACCTATGAACCTATGAACCTATGACACTTCAGACATGGGATGGGGGCAAAATTTGGCTCCCTAAAAGTTCAGGGTGTGTGGTCACCTTGTCAGCAGAAAGAGCACATCAATGTCAAACAGATGAGAGCTCTTCTGCTGGCTGTTCAGGCCTTTCATCCTCTTTTCTCTCCAGGGCCTCTCAAGGTGTTCACAGACAATTTCACAGTGATGTGGTGTATCAACAAACAGGGAGGAATAAGATCTTATCTTCTTCTGGTATGGGAACTTGCTGTCAAGTATCAAGTGACTCTTCAAGCAATTTATATCCCTTCTGGTAAGAACATTGTAGCAGACACTCTGAGTAGTTCCTTAACTCAGTCCCATGAAAGGATACTTCACAGGAATGTGTTTCTGGACATTATCTACCAGTGGGGTACTCATGAAGTGGATCTTTTTGCTTCCCCTCTGAACAGACTACATCTGTTTTGTGCCAAAGTCCCAGGTCCTCTGGTGTGGAAATTGGATGCCCTCTCATTTTATTGGAAGGGGTGTTTCTTTATGCATTCCCTCCCCTTCCTCTCATTCTAAAAGTCCTGTTCAAAATTCAACAGGATGCTCCCAAAATCTTGTTGGTGACTCCCTTTTGGCCATGACAGCACTGGTTCCATCTTTTTCTGCATTTAGCCAGGGAAAATCATTACAAGTTACCTCACAGGGTGGATCTATTCTCACAAGACAAATGATCTCTCATCCATCCCCACCTGTCCATGCTTCAACTGACACTGTGGGTGATAGAATTTTGATTCCTCAAAGACACCTTTTTTCTGAGGACGTGCTGTAAGGAAATCTACTACTAGGAAATCCTACTTATCGAAATGGAAGAGGTTTTCTGTTTGGTTTCTTTGTTGTAACCTGGACTCACTTACTGTGGATGTTCCTTTGGTTCTCTCTTATTTGCGTGAGTTGCTCAATGGTGGTTTGGCCTATTCTTCTATTAAGGTCTACTTATCAGCTATCTCTGCTTGTCTGACTTTTTCTCGTCCTTTTGCTTCTAGATTTGAGGTGTACAGTAAAACAAATGACGAAAGAGGAGGGAGGGCCAAGCCCTATTTCTCACAACGAAATGATACAGTTAAGTATACTAAAAGAAGTTCTGTGAGAATGCCCATGGTTCTTACTTATACATCAGAGGTGAATAGGATTAGGGAAGTGGTCAGAAGTAATTGGCATATTTTACACACTGATGAGAAGGTAAAAGAGCTGGTAGGCCACTGCCCTATTTTCATGTATAAAAACAGAAAGAGCCTTAAACAATGTTTACGTTATCCTAGATTATATCATAATTTAAGGGAAAGGCAATGGGGTACACGTAAGTGTCAGGAATGTGCATACTGTAACTAAAACAAAGAAGCAGTTTCAGGATAAAGGTCTCTGAATGAAATAATAAAACTTCCTTTAGCACAATTCCAAGGACCACCACAGCTAACTTCAATGTTTATCTTTTATTCCAACAGTGTAAAAAACAGAACAGTATAAAAAGATTGATTCAAAGATGGCTGCCATTCTGTAAACACTGCTGACCTGCAGCTCCTCAATAAACCTGAGAAAAATCTGTAACCTGAGTCGATACCAAGAGGTTTGAACATCAAATTAAAGTCAAAAAAGATGCATCTACACTTAATTAATCTATAACCAGGAAAAAAAGTGGAAAAAAGTCTTTATCTATCAGGATTCCAAGTGATTAGCTAGCTCTGAAGAGGGAAATAAACAAAGGACTGTTTGCATTCTTCATTTTACCTGTCAGCTTGGGGAAAGGAAAATGTCACAAGAAGGAAAAAGCATGGAAACAACTACTACCAAAACAAAGCTGTCGGAATTACAGTCACCAGTAAAGGATGGGAGTGCGAAAAAACAAAGAATTACTAGGCAGCAGGAACAGCAGAAACCAGAGACTAAATCTAAAACTGATCAGCCACTGAACATGGACGATATCAAACATGCTTTATTGCCTATTCAAGAAGCTTTAAAGGACCTGACTACTCAAATACAAACTTTTGGAGTTTTATGTAATCAGTTGCTGCAGAGAATGGACAAAACAGAGGCTAGAATTTCAGAAACCGAGGACAAAATAGACTTGCTGGAGAAGAAAACAAAGGTACATGATGTGGAGTTACAAGCCATGCAAAGCAAACTTATTGATTTAGAAGCGAGGTCTAGAAGAAATAATATTATTATTAGAGGGATCCCTGAAAACATTCAGTATGCAGAGCTAATACCAACTATAACACAAATACTTGAAGTTTTGTTAAATGATGCTGATGGAGTGAAACAAATTGTTATCGAAAGGGCACACAGAGCACTGAGAGAGGTACAAGCTTCTAATATGCCTAGACCTGTATATGCTAAGATATTGAACTTTCAAGATGTTAGCAAAATACTTTTTACTGCAAAAAAGAATGGTGGCTTTGTTATGTGGAAAAATAGTAAAATATCTCTGGCTCAGGATTTACCACTGCAAGTAAGGCAAGCTAGGCAGTCTTTATCTGCATACTGTAAATTTCTGATTGACAAGCAAATTAAATTCCAGATGAAATATCCTAATGTGCTTACATTTATGGTGGATGGGATTAAATATTCTGTTTCTACTAAAAACGAGGCAAAGGGAGTGTTTCTGAAGGTTTTTAAAGTTTTATCTGCATCAGAGGGCTGAAAGAAACTTCCGTTGAGACTGGCATGCTCCTGAGGTCAGATCCAGTATCTACTATACTTCGAGGCTTAGGTAATCCTTTGTTCCCTGCTTAAGTCGTTTAGGCCTCTGTAAAAGCAATAAAACTGTTTGTTTGCGATAATCTGAGGGTCTGCTGGCCGTTTTCCGAACTTTGATGACCTCTACGAACTTTTTTCGTCGAGTGGTACACAGGAAATCTCTTGAATGCAGCTGAGAGTGTGGATTTCGATGTAACACTTCCTGTGGTCCGGCTGCGAAAGCGGTCCCCCATCGTGAGTATTACTGATGGTTTCCTGGTTTGAGAAGCTGAAAAGAACTGACATAATTTGTTAATTTTTTTTAACAAGTAAATAACATTAGAATATGTACGTGAAGCATATAATAACATCTGTTTTTCCTGTTTTTTTTTTTTCCCCCTTATGCTTATAGTGTTGAACCAAATTATATTTTTACAATATCTGCAGTGGGTGCAAGGTATAGCACTATATATATGAATATAAATAGGTAAATAGTGGCCATTGGGTGGTGTTAATCAGACAACTAATGTCAGTATAGTTAGGAACTAAAGCATGCAATTGCAAAACTTTGATAATTAGTAGTTGCAGGCACTGTGTATGGTACAGAATTATAATGTGGGATGCATTTATTTTTTTCTGTCTGTGTTTTTTTTTTGTTTTTTCTTTCTTTCTCTCTCTCTCAATAAAAGTGGTATATAAATAATGATTGTACCAAAAGAGGTATTTGGGGTAGGTATAAGTAGCTAGTTAATATATTAAAATTTTTTCTTTAAATGGTAATAATACCTTACAATAGAGATTTGCTTAATTAATAGTTGGAACATAAGCTGTAGAGCATTAGCAGTGTTTGTTAGGGAATGTTTAGTTTAGACTTTGTAGTAGCTAAGTTAGAATATATAGGTTGTAAGTTTAGGAAATGTTTTAAGTCTTATTACATGAAGCTTTTAAATATGTTTGTGTTTCTAACCTTGTTCATGTTTTTTTACATACCAGACCTATATAAGTCCTGGTCCAGGGGTAAAGTGGGTAGGCACTGGCTGGGGACGGGATGTAGGAAATGCTTCCAGATTATGTTTAGTATGCAGTTAATACATATCCATTGGATAATTTCCCTTTTATACTATTATTTGATAATTAGACCTGTCAGTGTGGGAATTAGACTCATGGAACGTTAAAGGGCTCCAGAACTTGAAGAAGAGGAAGCTGTTACTACACATATTGCTACAGGACAAAGCACTGTTTGCATTTTTACAAGAAACACACTTGTTAAATGATCAGTGGGATGATATTAGGAAAAAGAACTGGATTAGAGCGGTAGTGGCATCAGAAGGTAAGACAAACAGTGCTGGAGTAGCTATAATTATTAAAACTCAATACAAAAACAAGATTTTAGACTCTAAAGTGGATCAAATGGGCGATGGTGTTATGTTATTTTATCGGATAATGCGTTTGATAAACCTATTTTACTTTTGAATATATATGCACCATGTAATGACCAACAAAGTTTCATAACATCATTATTTCCAATCTTAACACAGTATGATGGTTATTATTTTATTGTGGGTGGGGATTGGAATACCTATCAAAATCCAAAGTTGGATAGGTCTTGTCCACAAAGAGCATTTAATAAGCAGGCCGGGATAGCATTAAATGACTTCAAGGAAGATTTTCAATTGTATGACCCCTTTTGTTATGCACATAATATTAATAATGCAATCAAGTATACCTTCTATTCACCATGCCACAAAATGTGGTCTAGGATAGATTTTTTTCTTGATATCCAAAGCATTAATTAATTTGGAACCAGTAGTGGTTATACATACTCGATATCTATTGGATCACTCAAAAATTTCGTTAAGGTTTTCTAAAGATTTAAAAGATACAAGAATGCATAGAGGTTATAATTGGTCACTTAATCCAAATCTGTTAAATAAAAAGGATATAATAGATGGAATTGTAAAATATCTGAAAGGTTTAACAGATAGGATGAAGCTTCAGGAACATACTCCTGATATTGAATGGGCAGCAGCTAAATCTCAAATTAGAGGATTTCTTTTGCAAAAAGCCTCATATTATAAGAAAAGGCAAAACAATGATATTCAAAATTAGAAACAAAAGTGAAGCTACTCGAGAAAGAACTGATTCAGAATTTTAAAGCTCAAACAGAGAAGGAAATGTTGAAATGTCAAAGGGATCTCTTCTTGCTGCATAATAGTAGAGTAACACTTCAGGAGCATAGGTGTTTAGTGAAATATGCCAATAATGTTCAAATACCGTCAAAAGCATTGGCAAGGATTATAAATCAATCGAAAACAACAGTACATATTTTGGAAATACAATGCAATGACACAGTGTATTCTAAAACTGAGGATATTATTGATATTTTCGAAAAATCTATACCAAGGTTTATGAGGGTCAAATTGATAGGTCTATACATAAACAGAATAAAAGATTCTTGCAAAAAATTAATTTTCCAAAATTAGAAGAGAGTCTGCAAGGTGATCTGATTAAACCTATATCTTCAGAGGAAATAGTATATGTAATTCAACATATGAAAGTACATAAGTCACCAGGTCCTGATGGTTTGACAGTTGAATTTTATAAAGAGTTTGCTGATAGTTTTGGTAAAATATTGTCTCATGCATTTAACTACATAATCAGAAATAAAATTAGTGACCCTCACCTTAATGCGTCAAAAACAATCTTTATACATAAAGCTAATTCAGACCCCCAAAGCCCGGATAATTACAGGCCAATAGCATTAATAAATGTGGATATGAAAATTCTCACTACCATTATAGCATGTAGATTAAAAAAGATTGTGATCCATTTAATTTCTAAGGAACAGGCTGGATTTATGGCAACTAGACAAACTAGTGATAACACACTTACACTACATAATATGATGATGTATGCTAAACAAAACAACTCTAATATTTATGCCCTTATAATAGATGCTCAGAAAGCATTTGATAGAGTGGATATAAGCTTTTTGTTTGATGTGTTGCCTTATTTCAATATGCCACAGGAATTTATTCAGATACTACAAATATTATATAGTAATCCGTATACTACGTTATATATTAAAAGGAGTTATTCTAAAAGAATACAGATTAAAATGGTACACGGCAGGGTTGCCCTTTGTCCCCCTTATTGTTTAACCTTTATTTAGAACCTCTATTTTTATATATTAAGCAAAATTTGAATCATAATGCACCAATACTTTATAGGAATAAATGAGTAATGTCGGCATTTGCTGATGATCTTATTATTTATTGTACAACCCCAATTTCTGATAGTGAAAAGATATTAAATGTTATAAACGAATTTTCAGAAGTCTCTAATTACAAAATTAATTTGGAGAAAACTAGTATTTTCCCGTTAAGAACCCCTAAACCTTTTTCATTAATGTCCCTGTTGGGGAAGATATCATGTAAAGAAAATATCAAATATTTGGGTATTAGCTTCTCTACGGATAATAAGGACTTTTATAGTAATAATATTAAACGAGTATGGGAACTAATAGTAGCTGATTGTGGCAGATGGAGGAATTTAAGACTACCGGTATTGGCAAAAGTATCAATAGTGAAAATGAATATATTACCACGAATGTTATATATCTTTAGGTCTGCTCAAGTATCAATTACAAAGACAGTTTCTAAACAAATTCATAAAGATCTAGCTACATTTATTTGGGAGCCAAAGAAAACTAGAATATCGTATGAGAAATTAATGACCCCGAAGAGTAGAGGAGGACTTGAGTTACCGAATTTTGAAGTATACTATTTAATTGTGAACGCCAACAGGTGTTTAAGAATTGCTAATTACGAGGTAATTAGTACAAAGTGGATACCAACTTGGGTGGTCTTGAATTACAAGCATATTCTAGATCGAACATAAATCCTAAAGCTTTACCCTTTTGGATAAAACTAGTTTGATAAAGTATGGGATTATGGACCACTTAAAACATATGTGTCATCTTTGCAAAATTTATTCCAATCAGTAGACTTGTTGCAATATATGATGGTTTTTCAGCCTTTCCATAGGAATCCCAATTTTAAACTAAATAATCAGTTGATTGATCTTAGTAAATTCCCATTAATAGTTAATTTGACTCTGATTGATGTTTTTAATAAATTTCATTTATCGGCTTCATAAGTTAGGCAGGAGTTGAATCTTCCTAAGAGTTATATGGTTGTCATGAGACAAATCAGAGAACTTGCTCTGAGTCATTTTGAAAACTTTAAACCGGAGTTGGAATTGTGGATAAATGCTCTGAATTGTGGCAGGCTCTCCAACAGGAGGTCAAATTTATAACAACAACAAATAAATTAATTAAAGATTTAAAATTCCAGGATAAAATTCTGTTGTCAGGGTATTGGGTAAACAAAATGACAGTAGCAGATAATCAGGCATTAAAAGCAATTGATTTAACAATAAAATCGGTCTCTTTTCAAAAGTTGATGTATACGCAGTTGATGATTTGGAATAATGCTTATTATACTCGTCTTAGGTTACATAAATTTAATCCTAGGAATTCTCCAACTTGTCCATATTGCACAAATCAAATGGCGGATCTTCTTCATATGTTCTGGAGCTGCAAGTGTATATATAAACTTTGGAACTCTCTTAGAACACAACTACAAAAGATGGGTTATCAAAGTTCAACGTTATCATGGGAATTTATGATTCTACATGTTCCTCCAAGAGAGCTCTCTAGGTCACAAACTATAATATGTATGAATATTTTTTGCTGATGAAGTTATATATAGCTACAAATTGGTTAGAACCAGATAAGACATCATGGGATAATTTCAAGCTTGTGGCTATAAAGCATATATTAGCACATAAATTACTCCTGAAGCAAAGTAACAAAAATATTAATAACCCGAAAATATGGGAAAAGGTTTTTAACATTATATTAGCATAATACTGTTATTAGGAATATATTAAAGTTTGGATGTATATGTGGAGGAAACAATGTTTTGAAAATATGTATGATATGTATGGACGCAAAGTACTTCTACAAATGTTTTGGCTTTGTTTTTCTTCCCTGGTGTCTTCTTTTTTGGAATAATGACGATTTTTATATGGAAGCATTTCATGTAGATATTGTATATAGTTTTGATAGTAATAGTAGTGAATTATGTGTGTGATTTTATTGTATTTTGAAAATATATATCAATAAAAATTTATTATGAAAAAAAAAAAGAACAGTATAAAAAGCTTTTTGTAAGCGCTTTTGGGTATTAACTATACCCTTCTTCAGACAAATGGCTATTGGTGTTTTAACATTCATTTAAATAGTCAAAAAGGCGGCAAAAGTTCACTTTTACAGATTTTACCTATATTCACCAATAGATGTCAGTACATACATTCTAAATGCTCTTGTTATTTTATGTCTGTGTAATAGCATACTTCATTAATATCTATGTACATTCCATGTTATATTTATGCAATATAAACAATGAAATAATGTTATTATTATATTCAGAACTATAAGCATTTCATATTATTAATAACCACTTAATGTCACTAACCATTTTCTTAAATTCATTTATGCTGTTTAAAGCCATTAAAATTTATATACATCAACTAATGCCATATATATGTGTACCTATTATATAAAAAATACCTATTATATATAAAATCTATTTTTAAAAATTAAAATTAATATCTTAATGGCCTATCTCTAAAGAAAGGTTTGATAGTTATCCTGTCATTCAAACCTTTCCCTTTGTCAGACTGCATTCTAATAATCCATCTAATTTCCTCCTGTTCAGTAAAATTTTTAACATTCCCTAACCTATTGTTTCTTCCAATTAACTCTATTACCATAAACTTAAATTTATGGTCTAGCCCATTATTTAATACATGATGTGCCAGTGCATTTGTTTCATCTTCTCGATTAATTGCATATATATGTTCTTTCGGTTCTACCTGACATAATCGAAACCACACAACACCGACAACCACATCACCGACACCACATATTCGACAGTCCATAAACACGAAACCACACATAACCGACAACGAAATAACCGACGGTACACAAACACGAAACCCCATACAAAACAAAACACATCCCCATTCCACAAACCACACACAACACAAGCACACCAAAATCCTTACAAGCCCACACTAAACCTTACCCTAACCCTAAGGTCCGTCACTATCGCACTTACCTACCCGGCTCCCTAACCCTAACTCACTTAACCCGCCCCTATCGCTCCCTAACCCTAACTCACTTAACCCGGCCCTATCGCTCCCTAACCCTAACTCACTTAACCCACCCCTCTCGCTCCTAACCCTAACTCACTTAACGCACCGCTATGCCTGGCTAACCCTAAGTCACTTAACCCACCCTATCGCTCCTAACCCTAACTCACTTAACCCACCCCTATCCCCACAGACCGTCAATCTCCACACTTACCTGCCTCGCACCCTAACGTCCGTCACTACCGCATACTCACACAGCCTTTCCCCATGTCGGCATCCTCGGCGTTGGTGTTGTCATCCGTCGTGTCGGTCTTCTGCATTGTCGATGTTCTGCAACCCGCGATTCGCGTCGGTCTTCTTCGCTTTCGATCTTCTGGAGCTCCGGATTCCGATGTCGGTCTTCTCAGCTGTCGGCGAAGTCAGGTAGAACCGTTCTTTCACCCTTTCTCTCAGAGTCCTATTTGTCTTGCCTATGTAGAAGCTGTTACATTTTAGACAGCTAGCTAGATAGACTATATCTCTGGTTTCACAATCAGCATAATGCTTAAAATGATATATTCTTTTTGTATCTGGGTGAGTGAAACTATTAGTTGCCATCATATAAGAGCATTGATTACATCCTCTGCAAGGAAAAGTCCCTTGCCTATTGGATATAACTTCCTTTTTTCTTCCATCCTCATAACATAGCAGCCTTTTCAGAGATTTATTATTTCGATAACTATAACTGGGTTTATATCCTACTATGTTTCTTATGTCATCATTAATGCTCAGTAACGGCTCAGAACAGGAGGAAATCAGATGGATTATTAGAATGCAGTCTGACAAAGGGAAAGGCTTGAATGACAGGATAACTATCGAACATTTCCTTAGAGACAGGCCATTAAGACATTAATTTTAATTTTTAAAAATAGATTTTATATATAATAGGTATTTTTTTATATAATAGGTACACATATATATGGCATTAGTTGATGTATATAAATTTTAATGGCTTTAAACAGCATAAATGAATTTAAGAAAATGGTTAGTGACATTAAGTGGTTATTAATAATATGAAATGCTTATAGGTTCATAGGTTCATAGGTTCATACTAGGCTATCTGCCCTAGGGCATTTATAAGCCTAGCCAGAATGTGTTTGGCTTTCGCCACCCATTTTAAATTTATTTTGCTATGTCCTTTTTCGAGGTTAGTATACTGTGCCTCTGTCTAACAGTGACACAGAAGTGATACCCGGGGTAAACCTACGATCTCCCATCCACTCATCAAGATTCCTCTTGAAGAGAGTCAATGAGGGACTCTGCCTAACCTGGACTGGGATTTTATTCCAGAGTGAAGGGAGCCTCTGGGTTATGAATCTGTCCCTTCAGCATGTCCTATTTATTTCAGTGCTGAGGTTCAAGTCTCGAGCCAGTAGCTCGATGGGATTTGGATTTTCTGAGGTGCAGCATGTCCATTAATTCCGGGTTGGACATGGCTTTATACGTCAGGCACAGATCGCCTCTGAACAGGCGGTATGCCACTGAGTAGAGCTGGAGTTTCTTTAACCGGGCAGCATATGGCATCTGTTTGAGCCCTTTGATCCTCTTGGTGAGGTACTTTTGGGGTCTTTCCAGTTGCTGCAGGTGTCTGGTAAGGTACATCCCAAAAGGGCATTGTACTCAATTATGGGCCTGATGAGGGATGAGTAAAGAGGCACGATGACCTCACCTGATCTAGATGTGAATCCCTTCATGATTAGGTGGGCTATATAAAATGTTTTTCTAACCACTTTGGCCACGTGGTTGTCAAATGAGAGATTGCTATCAACTTGGGTCCCCAGGTCCCTAATTACTTCTTTTGTACTTAATGGATTACCACCTATGTGGTAATTTGTGGGCACTTTGTTTTTGCCAAAGGGGATGACTATACACTTTTTGGCATTTAGCTTGAGGCCATGGCTCTGGCACCAGTTGTCTGTTTCTATGAGGCCCTTTTGGAGGATGCTTGTGTTGACTGGAGAGTCGATTATGGCGCCCAGTTTGCAGTCATCATAAACAGTTTACACCTACACTAAAAAGTGCAGCACTTGTCCCAAATAGCTTTTTCTTCTCAAAAAGCTCAGCACTTGTCTTATAAGCATATCCCTTGTCTTATAAGCATTCTCTTTGCAGGTCAAGCACTCCTATATTATACAAATCTCTCACTAGCAAAACCCCCCAGGAGTGCCCACTTCCCTGCTAAGCCCACTACTTTTCTGTCTCATACCAACTCATAATTCTTTCTAGCATGTCGAAGGGTCAGATGCTGGCGTCCTCTCCTGCCCATTTGGTGAATCTGGGAATTCTGAGACAATGTTACAATTGCCTCATGTACACGGACAACCATCTCCTCCTCCCATGTAACACTAACACTTGTGAGAGATGCAGTTATTTAGCCAGACTGGAGGCTGAGCTCTCTCAACTCAGGACTGGCAAGACCAGGCAGGAGGAGAAGGCAACTACACACACCACAATACCAGTCTCACATAACTCAACCACACCACTGAATCAAACACATAAGCACACTAAGACATACTCGGAGGCTCTGAGTAAAATTTACCTAAACAGCAGAGGCCTCCAAAGCAGACACCCAAGCAACTGCAAACTCAATACACCACACAAACAACACATAAACAACAAAATCAGTGTGCAAAGCAGTCACTGCCCTTAAGGCCAAATACAACACCAAACATACTTGTCATAGGTGACTCCATAGTCAGACACACTGACGTCCGCTCACCAGACTGAGTAAGGAGAAGGTCACAGTAAGCTGCCTGTCGGGCGCTAGAATCCGCCACATAACACAAGCACTCAGGTCTCTCAACAGCAGGTACAAGTACGACTCAGTCATTGTCCACGCTGGTGTCAACGACCTGAGACGCAACTACTTGCACTACATGAAAAGACACAGTGCGGAGCTCTCTGATTATGTAGCCCAGGCAGGTATGACCCTGACCTTGAGCAGTATCCTACCTTCACCTAGAATGATGCCACAATACAGTGATAAGATGATCAGCTTTAGTAATTGGCTTAAATTCTGGTGTCATTCAAAGGGGATCAATGTCTGTCTGCCTGGGATGACATGCTGGACAAGCCACGCTGCTTCGCAAGGGACGGCTTGCACCTGTCACCCTAGGCTTCCGGATATTGGCAAAGGCTCTTGCCACCCCATAGTGCCTTTTTAGGCAAGGCTCAAATTCTAAACCTACTACCCTAGAACACAAAAAGTAAAAACTAAGGGTAATGCTGCTCAATGCCAGAAGTCTCAATCTCAAGATGCACGACTCGAGGCCCTTCTCAGTATGGAGAACATTGATGTCTGTGCTGTGACAGAAACCTGGTTCAAGGCTCCTGAGAGCACCCCAGCACTAGCAGGTTTCACCTCATATCATGCGTTCCTGCCCCAAAATCCGGACAACACCAAGAAAGGAGGGGGGGTGTCCATATTCATAAAGGACACCCACACCTCAAGGTTGGTGGCAACGCACGATGCATCGGAGACCATCCAGGTGCAATTAACCATAGGCAAGACTGCTCTGCAATTTGTAGCATGTTACAGGCCACCCTCTCAAATTCAGGAACCTCACATGGCCTTCCTGAAAACAATGGAGGGGATAAATGTATCTCCAAACACCATCATACTAGGTGACTTCAACTACCCTAATATAGACTGGGAACACTACTCAAGCCCAAACACTCTAGCCCAAAGGTTCCTGGAGTTCATAAACTCAAATGCCATGGAACAACTAGTCACCATCCCCACAAGAGGAGAAAACATACTTGATCTCATCATCACGAACATGGGATCACAATGTTCAACACCGGAAGTATACCCCTCACTGGTGAGATCAGATCATAAACTAATCTCGCTGGAGGTCCTCATCCCGCCCACACCTGAAATAAAAAAAGACCACAGTGAAAAACTTCTCAAAAGCCGACTTCACACTTCTAAAACTAGTGTGGTCTCCTTTAAGGCCCCTGAGCCAGTGGTAAACATTACTCAAACCGCTGAATCACTTACAAATGCCTTCTACCAGCACCTACAGGACTGCATGGATCAGGCAATCCCAAACAAAACTAAGACTCTTTGTACCAAAGGCAAGCGTCCAGTCTGGTGGACCCCAGCCATAAACAAGCTCTACAACAAAAGGAGGAAGCTACTACAAGATAGAGCAAAATCCTTGAAAGGTAAGACACCTTTGATCATTATAAGTAAAAAACTAAGAGCTCTCATAAAATCATCCAAGGCAAATTTTGAGAGAAAAATCGCCAAGGATTCAAAAAAGACAATCATAAGGCCTTCTTTAGCTATGTTAGAAACCTAGGAGGAAACTCCCAGATATGCTCAGAATTAGTTCAAAATGATGTGAAGATTACTGAACCTACACACATTGCCAACATACTGGCTGACAGGTTCAGTGCAAACTTCTCCCCCCCTAGCCGACAAAAGGAGAGATATCTATACCAGAGGATTGTAGCCCCCAAACATCTCCAACGCCCAGGTGAGAACTGCTCTCTCCAAAGCAAAACACAGCATCCATGGGACCGGATGGTGTCCCCGGCTGTGTGCTCCATGAACTCAATGAGGAATTAAACCCGCAGTTAGGACAGCTGTTTAATCTTAGCCTCACCTCAGGATACGTACCCAAGGAGTGGCGCATGGCGACTGTGGTCCCACTTCACAAGGGCAGTGCCTCCACCGACCCTGGAAATTACCGTCCCATTAGCTTGACAAGCCTTATCTGCAAAGCCATGGAGAGGATCATAATGGAACTCATAAATAAAGACATAGGAACTTGCAGACTTTGGATCCAACCCAGTTTGGCTTTGTCAAAGGCAGATCATGCCTTTAAACTTGGTTGACTTTTTCGAGACAGTCACCAAGGCCATTGATGAGGGAAAAGCAGTCCATACAGCCTACCTTGACCTGGCAAAGGCCTTCGACACAATACCCCACTCAGGTATCATCAAAAACTCATCAGCTTGAATGTAAACCCATACATCACAAGATGGGTTGCAAACTGGCTAAGTGACAGAACCCACAGGGTCAGAGTTGCTGGAGCCATGTCAGACTCAAAGCCTGTCACAAGTGGTGTCCCACAGGGCTCAGTCCTGGGTCCACTCTTGTTCGCATCTACTTTTCTGAAGTACAAGCAAACACAGGAGGGTTATGGAGCTGACAAAGTTTGCAGATGACTGCAAACTGGGCCATAGTCGAAAAACACATCTGACACAGATATCCTTCAGAAGGACCTCACAGAAACGGATAACTGGTGCCAGAGCCATGGCCTAAAGTTAAATGCCAAGAAATGCATAGTCATACCCTTCGGGAAAAACAAGGTTACCCCTAGCTACCATATAGGTGGCAATCCACTGAGCACAGAAGAAGTCATCAGGGATCTGGGGACCCAGGTTGACAGTAGCCTTCGCTTGACACTCATGTTGCTAAAGTAGTTAGGAAAACCTTCTACATTGCCCACCTGATCATGAAGGGATTCACATCTAGATCAAGGAGGTCATCCCTGTACTCATCACTCATTAGACCTATGATTGAGTACAATGCCCCATTCGGAATGTATCTGACCAGACACCTGCAGCAGCTGGAAAGGCCCCAAAAGTTCCTCACCAAAAGGATAAAGGGTCTCAAAATATGTCTTATGCTGCCCGACTGAAAGAACTCCAGCTCTATTCAGTCTCATACCGCTTGCTCAGAGGTGACCTGTGCCTGACATATAAGGCCATGTCAAACCCTGATTTGATGAATATGCTTCACCTCAAAAATCTAGATCCCTCAGAACCACAAGGGCAGGAGACTTAAACCTTGACACGGTTATTAATAGAACATGCTGGAGGGACAGATTCATCACCCAGAGACTCCCTATGCTGTGGAACAAAATCCCGGTACATGTGAGGCAGAGCACCTCGCTGGCCTTGTTCAAGAGGAATCTTGACCAATGGATGGGGGATCGCAGATATACCCCAGGGATTACTTCAGTGTCACTGCTTGACAGAGGCACAGCAAAATAATAGGCATAGTTTTATTCAAACTAAAGGGGTGGCGAAAGCCAAATAACTATGGGCTAGGCTTATAAATGCCCTTGGGCAGATAGCCTAGTATGAACCTATGAACCTATGAACCTATCTGCGAACTTGGTCATCCACAGTCCTTCTGTGTTGGCCTGTACCTCCAAGAAATATATACCGAACAAGAGAGGTCCCAGGACTGAGCCTTGTGGGATGCCACTTGTAACTGGTTTGGAGTCTGACATGGCTCCAGCAGTTCTAACCATGTGGGTTCTGTCCTTGAGCCAGTTTGCAATCCATCTAGTGACATAGGGGTTTATATTTAAGCTGGTGAGCTTATCTATAATGCCCGAGTGGGGTATTGTATCGAAGGCTTTTGCGAGGTCCAGGTAGGCTGTGTGGACCACCTTCCCTCGTCAATGGCCTTGGTGACTGTTTCAAAGAAATCAACCAGGTTTAAGAGGCAGGATCTGCCCTTAACAAAGCCGAACTGGGTAGGATCCAGTGTTTGTAGGTCCCCAATATCTTTATTTATGAGGTCCATGATGATCCTTTCCATAGCTTTGCAAACCAAGCTAGTCAGGCTTATGGGGCGATAGTTTCCAGGATCCGGTGAGGCACCACCTTTATGGAGAGGGACCACTGTTGCTGTACACCACTCTTTGGGCACATATTCTGTAGTAAGGCTGAGATTGAACAGTAGTTTTATGTTTGGGTTTAGCTCTTCTTGGAGTTTATGTAGGATGCAGCCTGGGACACCATCTGGTCCCATTGATGCTGTGTTTTTTGCTTTGGAGAGGGCGGCTCTTACCTGAGCATCTGAGATGTCAGGGGGGCAGCACTCTGCTGGGACAGATATTTGCCCTTTTGGTGGGGAGAGGGGGGGAGAAGTTTGCGCTGAACCTGTCAGCTAGGATGTTGGCAATGAATGTGGTTTCTGTGTATTTTTTGTCATTTTGGACTAATTCTGAGCATATCTGGGAATTACCACCCAGGTTCCTAACAAAACTAAAGAAAGCCTTGTGATTATCCTTAGTGTCCTGTGCAATTTTTCTCTCGAAGCTGGCCTTAGACAATTTTATGTGTGCCCGTAGTTTTTTGCTAATACTGATCAGTGATGCCTTCCCTTTTTGGGATTTTGCTCTATCATTTAGTAGCTTCCTCCTTCTATTGTATAGTTTGTTTATGGCTGGGGTCCACCAGACAGGACGTCTGCCTTTGGAGGATTGGGTCTTGGTTTTATTTGGGATCGCATGATCCATGCATTCCTGAAGGTGTTCATAGAATGCGTTTATAAAGGATTCTGCGGTCTGGGCCGTATTTTCCACAGGCCTGGGGGCTTTGAAGGATTCCACCTCAGTTTTGAGGAGTGTGAAATTTGCTTTAGAGACGTTTTTCACTGTGGTTTTCTGGGCAGGGGTGGGGTCGGGATGTGAATATCCAGTGAGATTAGTTTATGGTCTGATCTTACCAGTGAGGGATACACTTCTGGTCTGGAGCATAGAGTCCCCATGTTGGTGATGATCAGGTCCAGTATGTTTTCCCTCTTGTGGGAGTGGTAACAAGTTGTTCCATAGCATTTGAGTTTATAAATTCTAGGAACCTTTGGGCTAGGGTGTTGAGCTAGAGTAATGCTCCCAGTCTATGTTTGGGTAGTTGAAGTCGCCCAATATAATGGTGTTTGGAGAGACCTTCATATTTTCCAGTGTTCTCAGGAAGGCCGAGTGTGGTTCCTGGGTTTGGGAGGGTGGTCTGTAGCATGCTATAAACTGGAAGGCAGTTTTACCCACTGTTAGTTGCACATGGATAGTCTCTGATGCTTCGTGCTTTGCCACCAACCTGGAGGTGTGGGTATCTTTGATGAATATTGATACTCCCCCTCCTTTTGTGGTTCAGTCCAAGTTTTGGGGCCGAAAAGCATGGTATGAGGTATAACCTGGTAGTGCTGGGGTGCTCTCGGGAGCCCTGAACCAGGTTTCTGTTACTGCACAGATATCGATGTTCTCCATGCTAAGGAGAGTTTCGAAAGTCGTGCATCTTGAGGTTTAGACTTCTGGCGTTGAGTAGCATTACTCTTAGTTTCTTATCCTTGTGATACCTATGGAGGTGGGTTTGTCTTTTGAGCCTTGCTCTAAAAAGGCACTATGGGGTAGCAAGAGCCTTTGCCAATATCTGAAAGCCCAGGGTGACAGGTGCTTTTCTATTGTGGCATCATTCTTGGTGAG
>NC_056749.1:159097395-159119503 GCF_019279795.1 Protopterus annectens
CCACCTTTGTGGAGTGGAATAACCATTGCTGTGCACCACTTTGTGGGCATGTAGCCTGTGGAAAGGCTGAGTTTAAACAGTGTTTTTAGGTGAGGGGTTAGTTCATCACATAGTTTATATGTCAAAACTCCTGGTATCATCTTGCATATGAAACTGAGTTCATCTATTACCCAGCTTAAGTGCAACCTAGACTAGTGGAAGCAGAATAGGAAATTAACATCAGACTTGACACTCATGACTCTTGGGGCCAGAGATAATGTAGAAATTCCTGGCCCTTAATGTATTATTTTTATACAGGACATCATTATTCTCTTGGGTAAACTTGGCTAGGCTTAGAAAGCCCACCCCCTGGGTTGGTAGCCTAGAAACAATCTATGAATTTCTGAATAAAACAGATTACATTTTTATGACAATAATACAGAGGATAGTGGAAGGAAGGATGAAGGACATTAAGAAAGAAAATATCTATGGTATAAAAGGGTAGGGATGCCAGGAATTATTATTGGTGGCTTGAGAAATTGTGGATGATATAAGCAAAATGAAGGTATGAAACATATTGTAGATGATAATTAGTAAGGTATTTTATATGGTACAACATGATGCTTTGTATGATGTTATGGAAAAGTAAGGATTAGGTAACAGATTTGGGAGTGTGTGTATGTCAGCATATCAAAATAATAGAATGAGAAATTTAGTGAATGGGTGGCTGAGTAAAGAAATATGCATGAATTGTGATATCAGATATGGACGTCTCATGAGTGGGATATCATTTGCATTAGTAATGAATGCAATAATGAGTGAAGTTGCTTATAAAATTAAAGATGTGTGAAATGTGATACAAAAGGAAGGGTTGATTCCAGTAGTTCTGACATATGCAGATGATTTAGTTGCGGTTGCTAAGAATAAAATATGGATGAGGGAAGTATTGGTTTGTCTAAATGCATGTTTAAAGGAAATGGGAATGACCTTGAATAAGGACAAAAGTGTTTGGGTAATATTCTGAAAATTGGAAGGGTGATTTTTCTGAATGAGTTATCTTTGTTAGGGATAACATTTTGGGGGAAATCATATAGTTATGAGGCAATGGGAGAGTTTGATAAAATAAATGAAAAAAATATGTATTATCTGGTGGATTACAGATTCAAGAATAAGGGATATCTGGTGAATTCTGGTTTAGTGAGAAATATCATATGTCAAATATTTTTTATAATCCCTGAAAGAGATGAAAAATTAGTTGTGCACATATTGTTTTCTTTCATATGGATTTCAAGATTTAACCCAGTGAAAAGAGGTGAGCTGTATATCAGTGAATATAAAGGGGGTTGTGGTTATTAAATCCAAGTGTTTATTTTGCTTCTTTAAACATGCATAAAGTATTAAACTGTGTGAATGAAGAGAATGAGAAATTAATAGAGAAAAGGTTTAAATATAAGTATAAAAATTGGGAAATGAGAATAAGAAAAATAAAGATTATAATAATGAAGAAATTGAAAATTATCAAGAAAAAATACTAACATGGAAAATGCAAATGATAATATATAGAAAAACATAAGGACGGTCTATTGATGTGATTAATCAACATTATGTAATTAGTATGTACTTCCATTGGACATTTTGTCAGAAGAAATGATAAAAGCCAGTAAAGTAAAGTAAGAGTGCTGTACTAAGATTGTAGAGTGTCAGGATGTTTTATGGATACTAGCAATGAATGTGTTACCAGTAAAGGTAAAGCTGAGGAGGAACAGACAATAAAGCATATTTTTTATTGTAAAAGAGTATTTAAACTAAAGAAAAATTTGTGTGAAATACAATTTTTTGAGAATATTTATGACATAAACATAGATATGAATATGATTATGGATGATATATAAATAACAAGACAAAAGAATATGTGAGAAGGGTAGATAAAAATTACTTTATGTAATATTTATTATTTGGAATAAAAGATTGAATGAAATTTGTTTAATCAGAAATGGATTTTTGGCTGACATTGCAAATAAATTAGATTATGGCTGTGGAAGTTGGAGTGGGGGACAGTTATGGAAAAATAATAAAGATGATGATAAACAGGAATATGTTATTTGCCCTTTCCTCAATGTCGTACAGTTTTGCAGATGAGTGGGAGTGAAGAATGGCTAGCCTCCTCATAAAAAAACACTTGCTTTTACAAGTATTATTATCTAAATTGCACTGCATTCTTATTTTGTGATCACTTTATCTTCAATGAGTTCTTTGACAACTGGTAGCAGACCTACATATGTAAAAATTTTATACATATACATATATATGGTTCTACCTGACATAATCGAAACCACACAACACCGACAACCACATCACCGACACCACATATTCGACAGTCCATAAACACGAAACCACACATAACCGACAACGAAATAACCGACGGTACACAAACACGAAACCCCATACAAAACAAAACACATCCCCATTCCACAAACCACACACACAACACAAGCACACCAAAATCCTTACAAGCCCACACTAAACCTTACCCTAACCCTAAGGTCCGTCACTATCGCACACTTACCTACCCGCTCCCTAACCCTAACTCACTTAACCCGCCCCTATCGCTCCCTAACCCTAACTCACTTAACCCGCCCCTATCGCTCCCTAACCCTAACTCACTTAACCCACCCCTATCGCTCCCTAACCCTAACTCACTTCACCCACCCCTATCGCTCCCTAACCCTAACTCACTTAACCCACCCCTATCCCCACAGACCGTCAATCTCCACACTTACCTGCCTCGCACCCTAACGTCCGTCACTACCGCATACTCACACAGCCTTTCCCCATGTCGGCATCCTCGGCGTTGGTGTTGTCATCCGTCGTGTCGGTCTTCTGCATTGTCGATGTTCTGCAACCCGCGATTCGCGTCGGTCTTCTTCGCTTTCGATCTTCTGGAGCTCCGGATTCCGATGTCGGTCTTCTCAGCTGTCGACGAAGTCAGGTAGAACCATATATATATATATATATATATATATATATATATATATATATATATATATATATATATATATATATATTTATTTATTTATTATTACCTCGAACATCCAAAATACCGAATACAACTCCATCAATACATAAACGTCGATCTACACATTCAGTGAACTAACAAACCATCGAAAATGAAGATATCAAATGGATTACATCATCAAAAGCGTCATTCAGGTAAGTGAAATCCAACTAAAACTACATTTACACACTTTTTGCAGGGGGCAAGCCCACCTGTGCCCCCCACCCCGCCCCACTCCCACTTAAATATACCAACTTTGAGACTGCACTACAGTGAGGAAAAGGATGTATTTCCTCATCCTCACAATCATGCTGCTGGACAACAAACACATTCAATGTCTTCATTTTCGATGGTTTGGTAGTTCACTGAATGTGTACATCGATGTTTGTGTGTCAACGGAGATGTATTCGGTATTCTGGACTTTCGAGGTAATAATATAGACCCATATATATATTTGTTGACCGGGAAAGTCCACTGGGCTTGAGACCCATTTTCAGTGGAGTTACATGAAAATCATTACATGAATTTGTAAGGAAACAAAAGTATAATTATAAAGCAAGTGAAATAATACAGAAAACTATCTAAACAGCAAATATGTTGTAAAAGCAACAATGGAACATTAGCATGTAGGAAAATTATACAGTTAGAAATATTTTAATACAGCTCATTTTTTTTCAGGGGTAGGAAAAGGGAAAGATAGAATTAGAGAGTTAAACTTAAAGGTAAGACAGATATAGTTAGACTCTTATAGCTAGGTAGTGGGAATATGTAGATTATAGGTGGCATATATTTAATGGTAGTATTTAAAGTAGAAAGTGACAGAGAAGATAAAATGTGTTAAGATGGTTGTATTGACGTGTGGACTATGATATTAAAGATTAGGGATAACTCGTATGGTGTTAACAGCATAGCATATACATAAGTATATTTGCTACGTGAAACAGTTTTGCTTGATTAAGGAGGCTGTGGTGTGGATATGTATTGCATGTGCAGCTGGGGTTATCAGTGAGATGTTGCTTTAGTTTTCTTTTAAAGGAGATTATGTTGTCTAATTCTGTAACTGATGATGGGAAGGTGTTCCACAGCTTAGTTACGGAATGGGAATAGAGGCAGCTACCTGCTCTTTTACTAGGTTTTGATACTTTAAGTAGATGTTTGTTGTTAGAGCATAGATTTTTGGATGGGACGAAAAGTTCAGTGACATTTTTCAGGGAAGGGCAACACTTGGGTTTATAAATGAGTTTTTGTCAAAGGTAAGTTGTGTGTAATGTAGGTAATGTGCAAAGTCTAGCCAGTTTAGTTCTTTAGTGGCCTGGCAGTAGTGGGTGCGATTTGGTTGGGCTGATGTGAATTTTGTAGTCTAATAATAACAGGACTGTAATTTGTGTTGCAAAGATTTGTGGGGATTGGTGAAGATAGGAGACCCATATAGTAAGGTTGGAAGGAGAAGACTTTTGAAAGTTTTACTCAGATGGATTTGTCTAAGTATTGTTTGTTTCTGTAAGGTTTGCCTAATTTGAAGTGAGTCTTTTTTATTGCATTATTAATATGCAAGTCAAAGATAAGTTTGCTGTCAATTGTAACTCCTAGCAGTTTGGCCTGATTTACTAACTCTACTGGGGTTTTGTTTATGGAGAATATAGTAAAGTCTATGGGAACAGGTTTAGATGCAAAGATGAGTAGTTTAGATTTACTAGGGTTAAGTAATAGCTGTGATTGGTTTAGCCAGAGTTCTATGGATGTAAAGGCCTTTTGTGTTAAATTTTGGAGGTCAGAGAAGTTATTGGAGGTACAGATTATGGTTGAATCGTCTGCATATTGTATGGTGGTACAGTCAGTGGGAACTTTATTTAGGTCATTTATAAAAATGTTGAATAGTAGGGGTCCCAAGACTGACCCCTGGGGCACTCCTATGCTATTTAGTAGAAAGCTAGAGAGGTTATTCAGCCATTTTATGGATTGCTGTCGGTTTTCCAAGTAACTAGTGAACCAGGTTAGAGTAGCATCAGAGCATCCTAATGAATGGAGCTGCTGGATAAGTTTGATGTGGGAGACTGTCAAATGCTTTTGAGAGATCCAGTAACAAGACTGATGTAAGTAGTTTACTATCTAGGGCATTATCGATGTAATTTGTGAAGGAAACTAGGGCAGTAATGGTACTGTGGGATGGTCGACAACCATGTTAGGTTGTTGCTGGTTAGATATTCAACTATTTTGTGGATACATTTTTCCATTATGTTAGATAGAGGGTACAGTATGGAATGGGTCTAAAATTAGATATGTCATATGGGTTTCCACTTTTATGAAGTGGGGTGATTATTGATTTTTTCCAGAGCTGGGGGATTGTGTGATCTGCAAGTGACCGGTTTATAAGGATATTTACTGGGAAACATATTGCCTTAGCACTAATTTTGAGGTATTCTGGAGGGAGATTATCAGTGGATAAGGAGCCTGGTTTCAATCTGCCAAGAAATGTTTGTATTTGAGAGGTTGCTACAGGTTGGAAGTTAAAAGATGGTATGGAGCTGATATTGCTTTGAGGTATGATGGATGGGTTAATGGGAGTTGGGATATTTCCTGCATTTACTAATGTAAGGATAATATCAATAAAGTTTCTATTAAATATTTCACTGATTTCAACTGGGCTTTTTCTGGAAATGGAGATGGGTTTTGGGTGCTGCCAGGATTTAGTAATGAGTTGACAGGTTTCTAGAAAAGTCTGGGATTGTTACTGTGGGTGTTTATTTGTTGGGAGAAGTAAGTCTTTTTGTCTTGATTAATGGCCTGCTTTGCTTTGTTTCTAAGTATTTTGAAGGCAATTTCATTGGGCGGGGTCTTACCTTTACTCCATTTGTACCATGCCCGGTCCCTATTAATCAGTAGTTGTTTGGTTGATTTAGATAGACAAGGAGCATGGTTATGTTTAACTCACTTTTTTCTTATGGGGGCTATGGAATTAAGGGCATTTAGGAAGACAGTATTGAAATAATGTACTGCTTCATCTAAGGAAAGATATTTCAGTGGGTTCCAGTTTAGCATTTGGAATAGGTTGCAAAACTGAGACTGTCTAAAATTGGCTAGATTTCTGGTATATTTGTAGGAATGAATGCTTGGAGTGGGGATTGATAGTCTGTGTATCAGGGCTGGTAAGTTCTCACTTAGGGTGTTGGGATTGGAGTAGTACTGTGGGTGGGATACTAATATCCAATCTAGGGTGGATTCAGGGTGATTGTTGTGTGTGTTGGTGTTTGTATAATTTGTGTAAATTTGAACAGATTGAAAGAGTTTGTTGAGTTGCTTTGTGTTAGATAAGCCAATTTATATTAGTGTCACCAAGGATGATGGTTTCATTTGAGATGTAGTGGTTAGACCATGATAGGAAGTCTTCCAGTGTTGGGATATTAGAACCTGGAGGAATATAGATGGTGGCAATAGATATTTGTTTATGGTTGTTGAAAAATAGTGATGCTAATAGGATTTCCATATTATTGAAAGTGGGAATGATTTTTGGGTGGGGTAATATGTTTAAATAGTTATGATATATTAATGCCAGGCCTCCCCTTTTCTTATAAAGTCTATCTTTTCATAATATTTGATATCCAAGGGGAAGTTTTTCTGAGTCAGATATCTGGGGCTTGAGCCAGGTTTATGTAAGAGCAACTATATCAGGTGTATACTGTGTAAGCCATGCATGGAAGTCTGCTACTTTGTTGCAGATACTACAGATGTTTAATGTCACAATGCAAAGGTCTTTTGGTGTTTTCACTGAGAGTTCATAGGTAAGTACTAGGCTATCTGCCTGAGGGCATCTATAAGCCTAGCCAGAATGTGTTGGCTTTTGCTGCCCCCTTAGATTAGTTCCCTGTGCCTCGGTCCAGTAGAGCCATTGAAGTGATCCCCGGGTTAAACTTTCTGTTTCCCATCCACTCGTCATGGTTTCTCTTGAAGAGTGTTAGTGAGGGGCTTTGCTTAATGTAGATTGGAATGTGATGTGGAGTTGTTAATATGTTGGGTGGGAGAGGGTCCAGGGTTTAGATGAATATCTCCACTTTAAACTTGAACTAAAAATACTATTGAAAACACAAACAAAGGGAGAATAAGACGGAGCAGTACGAAAAAATGATAATCCAACTGACTATTTTATTAGTGCTATCAGAGGGGACAATACCTCTCCTTCTTCAGATAAAATCCAAAAACAATTAAGAACCTTTTTATACAAAGTGTAAAACCAATCATTCAATTAACATGGGCATGGCACTAAGATGTTCTTAAAAGATTCTCAAAAGAAAAACGTACACACACTTTTATAAATGTACCTAAACAAAGCATAAAATAACAAATCAACGGCTGATTTAAATTCTTCTAAAGAACAATAATTTTAAACTAATCAATAAAAAGTACATTTCTTTGAATATGTTGTAACAATATGATGATACTACAAAATTATAAACTTAGAATATCTAATATAAATATCAGTGATCATAATAAAGAGCCAAACAACAGTACAAACAATAACAACAAGGTTGCATCAGGAGAGGCGAACGCCGTCGGAAATCTAACGGCCCTTATTCAAATTTTAATGGGCCGTGTTGACAGCCTTACTTAGAGAATGGAATCTTTTACAAATACTGGCAACACTGTTATTTCAAGAAATTGTAATAGCAGCCAAACAAGTCAACGTGCTTCAGGGGAACCGAACCGTTTTCTAGGTACCAGACTTAATATTGGAGCACCTAATGACATCCATGCCGGTTCAGGCTCACTATCTTGTGACATTCAAACCAATCATGGGACAGGAGTTCAACAGTACAATAACCGCAATGGTGGTAGCAACATTCAGGATGCTGAAATTAGTTCTGCCCCTACTATTGGGAATTTTTTAAATAATAATAACTTTTTTGGTAACAACATCGTGAACGATATCCTTCAAGAAGAGGTGTTGATGGTGAGTAACATTACCAAATTTATCAATGACTTTGATCATAAACTATTTTGTTGTAGGAAGTTACAGTTAGAAATTGCCTACTTGGAAGAATGTTTAGGGAAGAAACTTATCCCTAAAGGTCTCCGACAAGGGCATTATCCTGTAGGCGTGCTGGAAGGCTCACAATTCCACTGTGAGCTCTTAAATTTATTTGACAAACAAGGGTTTGACTTTATAACTTTTCTTATAAACCAATATAAATCGGAAGTGGGCACTCTAAAAGGTGAACTTGAAGTACTTGAATACACAATTAAATCTAACTGTGAATTTCCTCGCTACAGGTATGATTATGTTCGGATTTTTACTAGCATTGAAGCTACCATGACAAAAATGCTGAGTATTAAAAAGAAAAAAATTGCAAGGGATACACAAGAGTATGCCAGTAACACAGCATACCCTCACCCACCTTTTACTTCACAGTCTGTCAACACCAATGGGGTCACTCTAGAACCCACTGATAATATGAGCGAGGACAATACTAACCCCCATAACGGAGAACCCAATACTAACACAGAAGAAGTACAACCCCTCTAAAGAAGCGAGAGAATAAATAACAACAATAACAACAATAAAGCCCATAACAGTAATTCTCATATTCAGCACCAAGAAGATGGTTATGACAACAACCGACCGGGTACAAGTTACCAACAGGGTTTTACAAGGAACCAGAATGGTCAATTCGTGAATCAGAAGATGAACAGGAACCAGGGTCGAATGCGGAACAGACGGAACCAGCGCAGGAGATAATTCAACCATCTTCTACTGGTCCCCAAGTACTTTCAAGCTCAGAAGGGGACTTTAAAATTTATAATTACACTATTTTGGATATATCTCAGGACATGGTTGATTTTTTTCTCCAAGGGTTTGTCGTTTGTTCCTGATACCAACATGGATCTGGTAAAAACTATAATTGACCTGAAACTGTTTGTTCGCAAACTGAATTTAAATGCCATAATGGGAGCAAATTCTACCCTCACTAATTCACTTAAGGTTTCAAGCCTTTTTAATCCACCTTTACACTCAAACTTAAATTCTTTTGAAAAGATGTGTGAAATTGATTTAAGGGCTATTGGTACTAACAGTGTAACTAATAGGAATGTAAATATCAACATCAACAGAAATCAACGCGATTTCATCAACCTACTACGTGAATGTAATATAAGGGTTATGAAACCCGATAAAGGGGGTGGGCTTGTTTTTATGGATCAAAACACTTATGTCGATAATATGAATAGACACCTTACCACTAGGGCTTACTCACTGGTGAGTGTGAATGAGATAAACATTGCATATAAAAGAATTAAGTCTATTCTTGATGACCTATTTTTAGAAGGCACTATTGATATTGATTTGCACCACTATTTGACTATGATCGCCCCTAGAACAACAGCCCTATTTGGTACACCTAAGATTCATAAGAGAATTGAGGATCCCCCCTTTTAGACCTATAGTTGATGGGCACGGATCTATCACCTATGCGTGTGCTAAATATGTAGATAACATTTTAAGACCTTTAGTTGAACAAGAGTCTCAAATTTGTAAAGACTCTTGGAGTTTCCTAATCGAGGTAAGCAAAATTCCTTTCCATCAAGAATTACAGCTTCCTCACAATTGATGTTAGGGATCTATATACTGTTATACCTCAAAGTGTGGGCCTTGAATGGATCAGAGAATTTATGTCAGTAAGACAAGTAAATGACAATACCATCTATTTAGTTGAAACTCTCCTGGAGATTGTCCTAACAACTAAATGCTTTTTGATGGGCAAATATATCTCCAGAAAACCGGGGTGGCCATGGGGTCACCCTGTGGAGGGAGCTTTGCCAATTGCATAACGGCACACTGGGAGAAGACCTTGTTATTCAAAAAACATTTGTTTCATAGCAATGTTGCTTGGTACACTCATTACCAAGACGATATGTTCTTGGTCTGGAAAGGTCCCAGTGTTTTAGTTCCGAATTTTATTACTAGTATTTCTCTTATGACGGATTTCTTTGAATTCACCTACAACCTACATGAGACTAACATCAATTTTTTGGACATTAATTTGTTCAGAGATGTGACAAACTCTAGATATAAAAGCACTATTTACAGAAAACCCACTTATTCTAATTCCTTCCTGCACTTTTCTAGTTGCCACCCTTACCATCAAAAAAGAGCTGTAGTTAAGAAGCAGATGGTAAGGGCAGCTAGGATGGTCTCAGATGAGACTGACTTTATTGAGGAATGTGAAAGTTTGGGATTAATGTTCATAAAAAGAGGCTATCCTCCACCTATGGTGGCAAGAAGTATTGCTGAGGTCACTTACAAGCACCAAATAGGTCACTTTAAACCACTCTTGTCTAGTAACATGCATCATATTAGTGAGGATGTAGATAATCAACATCACACTAAGACAAAGAGTGATGTACAAGGTTTCCACATTAGTTTTTTGTGCACATACAGTTTGGACCACCTTCTTATAAGGGATATTTTAAATAAAAACTGGGCCCTAATAATTGAAGACACTGGGTTATTGAAAATGTTTGGGGACAAAACTAAAATAACCTAGAGGAAAGATGCTAACCTCAAAGCACTTCTTGAAAGTATGAATAAGGTCACACATGGTAGGATGAAAGGCATGTTTAGATGTGGGTCATGCCAGCAGTGTAGGCATTTAAGTACTGAGCTTCAGGTCAACATTAGAGGTAAAGCATATAAAATCTATGGCAAGTACAATTGTGAGACTAAAGGAGGTGTGTATTCAGCTTGCTGCCAAGGATGCGCTGCTTTTTATATAGGGAAAACTGAAAGAATGATCAAGCAGCGCATCTATGAGCACCAGTATGCCATTAGCAAGAATGACACCACTAATGCTCTTGCAAGGCATATTATTGAGTTTCCGGAACATAAGTTCAAATTTGCCATATTAAAACACATTATAATCAACCAGAGAGGTGGACCCTGGCAACTAAAACTAGAAATGGAAGAGCTTTTTTGGCAAATTAGAACAGCAGCTTACCTACCTCCAGGGCTTAATGAACATGTCTCTGTAAAATGCATTCTTAAATATCTTGCCTTAAGAAGGTAGATGTCCTGTTAGTAGGTTTGTATTTTAATCTCCAAACTATTTAAATATACATAGAAATGTGTTCTCTTGCTTTTATATACTTCCAGAATACTATCTGAAGGACAGTAACTAGTATCCAATTCAATATTAACTAGTTACTTTTTGATATTTTTAATGCTTTTAAAAGCACTTTAACTATTTAGCTTAGCAAATAGTATTTTAGTTTTTTACTATGATCACTGATATTTATATTAGATATTCTAAGTTTATAATTTTGTAGTAACAACACATTGTTACAACATATTCAAAGAAATGTACTTAATATTGATTAGTTTTAAATTATTGTTCTTTAGAAGAATGTAAATCATACGTTGATTTGTTATTTTATGCTTTAAGTACATTTATAAAAGTGTGTGTACGTTTTTCTTTTGAGAATCTTTTAAGAACATTTTAGTGCCATGCCCATGTTAATTGAATGATTGGTTTTACACTTTGTATAAAAAGGTTCTTAATTGTTTTTGGATTTTATCTGAAGAAGGAGAGGTATTGTTACTTTACTGTTTCTATACCTCCCTTGCAATGTTTTAATAATGTATTGTTCCTGTAAAAATTCTTTTTGATTTTGAAATGTAATAGTAGATAGTGGAGCTTTTCTCCTCGGGCCTCTGCTGAAAATGGACTTGCTATCCAGCCAGACTAGCCCGGTCAACAAATGTAAAATAAAAATAAAATAAATATTGTCCCCTCTGAAAGCGCTAATAAAATAGTCAGTTGGATTATCATTTTTTTGTACTGCTCCGTCTTATTCTCGCTTTGTTTGTGTTTTGAATAAATCCACTTTGGCATAATAATGTGAAGATAGTGGTCTGAATTGTGGATGAAATGGAGTTAAGTATGGAGTATGCATATGAGATGTATAATTGTTTGACTTTAGGTATATCGAAATGCAGTTTGGTCTTGAAAGTGGTGGTGTCTCTGTGAATTAAGACTGATGGTGAAATATCAGAGTAACTATTTTGGGCTGAGTTATGGTATATGTATGCTTTAGTTTTTGTTGGTGTTAGTTGATGTAGTGTGGTGTTGTAAGAACTGAGGTGGTAGAGAGTAAGTAGGATAAAGAAGGTTAGGGATGTTATTAATAGTAGTGTGTGCATAATGTGAGATGTAGGAGGGTTTTAGTTGTTTTGTGTGTGTATATATATATATATATATATATATATATATATATATATATGGATCTAATTTATTCTAAGAATATTCATTTTACCGAACGTGAAAACAATGTGCTTAAGTAACTGAAAGTGCACTTGTGCGAACCTACACTTTAACGGCGATCATTTCACCGAACGACCATTCAGCGGATTACTGCATTCATTACCCAGTGCCTTAGACAACAAAAAAGCAAAGTTGTTTGTAGTGTAGTGATACCTGTACTCCTTTAGAATGTGTAAAAATTCCCCAAATCATGTAGGAGGTGAAAATGAAATTACATCTGCAACAGGGAAGCTATTGTCCTGACATATTCCACTGTATCATGGTCTTCTTTGTGGTCAAAGATTGTTTGGAATTACTGCTGCCTTCTAATTAAGGCTCTTTTCTTTGAAGAAGGAGAGCAAGCAGTGGATAATCTCCAATAAATCTCATCTACCCTGTTTTGTTCATTTACAATCGCCTTCATAATGTATATATCAGAAACCACTTTCCCTGCTATATACTTAAACCTCCTGTGCTATGCTTCCACGGCATTCTAAGTCCTAGGTAAATTAAGCTCATTTAGCACAGATACATTCCAAAACTTAATGGGGAACAGTAGAGGGAACCGTATACATGATGTGGATCAAGTACAGAAAGCCCGCGGTTTACCAAGTAAATACCATTCAATGAAGTATTTTACCAGCGGTTTACCTTCTTCAGGGAATGTACTTTTCAGTAGGCTGAAAGTAGGCATAACTTCATTTTCTGGTAAGAATGCTAAGGCAGCCAGTTGCTTCACAGCCAATTGGAAAGCATGTCAGAGTTGTACAGTGAACCTAGTCCTAGTGCCTGCACTTTGCGACAAATGTTTCTACCAAAATGAAAAAAGCAGCCCTTACATAATACATTGCTGACATTCTGCTTTATACTTCTAATAGCTGTAATCTCGAAATCGCAAAGTATAAAAGAAAGGTTGCATGTCAAGTTTTCTTCCCTGATTAACTCAATGAAGCACTTCCACATGAAGTTATAGCATCGGAAGGACTTCTTTGTCATTAAACAATAAATTAATGGAACACTCTACGAAAAAGAACCATACTTTACAACTGAGTGTATGGTATACAGCTGACGACACTGTGCATCTCTGCAAAAATATGTCCCATCCATTAAACATATGTCTGCTGAACTTATGACCTTTAAGTTTTGCTTAGTAGTCAACATTACTACAGTATTTTGACCACTACTGTCTTTCAAGATTTTCTTTAGAAACACTCCTCCCTTTAAAGGGAAATTCTCAGGAACAATATCAGTCAGAGAGTAGGGAGATGGTAATATTGCTCCTCTCTGTTTCACACAAATTCTTCTGTTTGTAAGAGCGATGTTCTACTGGATAAATGTGGAGCTAAAGCTAACAAAGATGACGCTAAGGCATCATCCACTATTAAACAAGGAGAATCCCTAGATAAAGCTGCTCTCTGCCTCAAATTATCACACACGTTATACTTTTCCACTTCCTGTGGCTCTCCTGAATGGTGGTGTTCCACTGATTTCACTAATTCTTCACCTGTAGTCACTGATACAGTTATGTCTCATCCCCTACACTTCTCTGCCACTTTATATTTGCAACACCATTATTTTTTTTGATTCTTTTCTCTAGGTGATACACGTAACCTTCCATTAGTAGTATCTCACCTCCACGTCGTGATGTAGCAGTATGATATACTTGACCAAGCACACCAGGTGGGAGTCTGCAGTAATCCGCCATTGTAAATGTAGTACATAAGTCCAACTTCTAACTGCCCTGCAGTTTACTTATAGGTGCATCCATTGCTTATCACGATAAACCAGGTTTCGAACATTTCAGCTTCTATGAGTTGTGTTTTCGCTGAAATCCACTGTCGGCAGTATCTCTTAGTTGATGTCAGTCTCAGTAGAATGAACATTTGTTAATATATATATATATATATATATATATATATATATATATATATATATATATATTCACTTTAGAAGTTTGAAAGTATATAACACTGAAATTCCAAACATTGAGATCAAAATCTTGAAAATTCAAAAAACTGAAAATTCAAAACATTGAATCCCATAACATTGAAATTACATAGGAAAATAACATTTAATATTTGCCAGCACAAATATATACAGAAACAAATAAAAAAATATATATTTCCATTATTTCCATATATTTAAGTAGCAGGGGGTATGGGGGGTTCAAGCCCCCCTCATCCCCTGCTACTTAAATATATCAACTCTTAGATTGCACTACACAGAACAAAATGTCAAACATACCATTCTGTGCTTCATGACTGCATGTTTAAATTGTAAAAAACTATCTTCAACCTTCCCTTAGAAACATTACTTCACTGCTGAAACATTTTACATTACTATATATCTCTCCGATACTAACCGGAGTTTCATAAGTAACCTCAGTCATATTCCCTTCTTACTTGTTATACTACAACATAACACAGCTTAGTGTAGTCCGATCTCAGAGAGCTGATATATTTAAGTAGCGGGGGTGTGAGGGGAGCTTGTCCCGGATTATATTTTGAAGAAGTGTAATAAAGTTTATTTTTTATTTGTTTCAGTATGTAGTTCTGCTGGAATATATTAAATGTTGCATTCCTATGTTTTTTCAATGTTATAGGATTCAATTTTGAATTTTCAGAGTTTTGAATTTTCAAGATTTTGATCTCTTTTTTTTTCCCAAACTCTCTTTATTTCAATTTTCTTTTTTTCCAAATAATAACAACAATACAATAACTCAAAAACACAAATAAACAATATACATATCTAAAGAAAGCAGTCAACAATCTCGTTACGAGAAAATTATACATATACATATATATATATATATATATATATATATATATATATATATATATACACACTAGAAGTCACTACATCGTCAAGTAGAGTGTGAGAATTCTTATGTTCATTTGGTCTCATAAGGGATAGTGGAATGGGGATAGTCTATAGAAAGTAAAGATAGAAATTCAACCATTTATTGTATGGTTAGGGAAAATATCTAGATACACATATACTAAGAGAAGGGGGAAGATGCAAGAAAACTAGTTATACTACATTCATTTCTTATTAAAAGGTTAGCTTTTCATGTCAATTTGTGGGCAAATTTTATTTGTGAGGAATTATATCTAGTAAGTAACCCCAATATTTTTGGTAATAATGTTTGTTTTTTGTTTTTGAATAAACTAATTTGTGAGATGAGATATATTTGATAGCAAGATTGCAAACATTTTCCCATGTAATTGGTGAAATGACATTGCAATTCTTTGTAATAAAGAATTTAATAAGGGCACACATCGTAATAAAGACATGTTTTAATATTTTTGGAAGTTGATTGATGTTAATGTGCAATATAGCTGTCTCCCATGTAAGGGCTGATTTTTCATATCCCATCTTCTCTAATCTTACTCTCAAGGAACACCATAAGTTGTGTATCTTAGTACAGTTCCACTTGACATGTAAAATATCAGCTGTTTGATCCAGACAATAGGGACATATAGGTGAAAAGTTAGGATTGAAGTTATTTAATTTAGATAAGGTATAACATAGATTGTTATTTACCATAATTTGTGTATATAACAGCTTCTTGAAAGGAATGAATTTGATTGTATTTTCAATGGCTAGTTTCTTATTTTCTTCAGTCAGTGATTGATTTTTCGTTTGCCAATAGTTTGAAAATAATAAAGAATTCTGATGTTTTGCGTTCATTACAATTTTATAAGCCCTGGAAATTGTTTTCCCTTTAATTGCAAGATTTTCAAGTATTAATTTAACTAACTTTATGTTCTGTAAGTCAGTGTGTATTTGTGGGAATTTAGCATTTATAAGATGGTGAAATTGGTTAAGGCTAATACTATATTTCTTAGGAAGTTTAAGTTCAAGTCTCATTTGCCCCGTGTTAGAGTCTTTCCATTGGTATATATCCCTTATTGTGTAGTCTTTTATCAGTGGGTACTTTGTTAGATTTACGGGTTTATTATTTATTAGTAGATTAGGATTTAGGTGTAACGGTTGCATAAGGGCAAAAGCGTCAGCTAATTGCAATGATTTAAATAGTTTTTGTGTTGTAAGAATCATGTTTTTAATTAGTGGGTGTAGATTCTTTGTGTATATGCTAACCTGGTTTAAATTCAAGAATGGTAAGGATTTGATATTATAGCCAAGGGATTTCAACTGTACATACCAGATTTTGGTCCACTGGGGTGTCCAAGTATTTATATACGAGTCATAGTTTATTATTTGTATTAGTCTGTAGACAGTAATTATACTATAGTAAAGCTTAAAATCAGGCAACCCCAATCCCCCCTTATATTTGGCGAGTACAAGTTTTCCATATTTAATTCTAGTAGATTTGGGATACCATAAGAATCTTGATATAGCTTTTTCCATGGCAAGGAAGAAGTTTTGGGGAATATTTGAAAAGGTAGCATTTAATTGAAAGAGTATTCTTGGTAGAAAATTCATCTTGACAACACTAGCTTTTGACAGTAGAGACATATTGATGTTCTTCCATCTATCAATATCGTTTTGAATACTAGTCCATGTACTTAGTAGGTTATTGTTTATAATATCTTTGAAGTCCGAAGTTAATAGTATTCCTAGATATTTTATCAGATAGTTTATTTTGATCTCACTCATGGGAAAGTACAATTCTTTATGACCTATAGGATTGAGAAGATTTTGATCTCAATGTTTTGAATCTCAATGTTATGAGCTTTTAATCTTCTAAAGTGAATCCATATGTATGTGTGTGTGTGTGCGTGTGTGTGTGTGTGTGTGTGTGTGTGTGTGTGTGTGTGTGTGTGTGTGTGTGTGTGTGTGTGTGTGTGTGTGTATTATATATATATATATATATATATATATATATATATATATATATAGGGTCTATATTATAAGAGCGACGTTTGAAAACATCAAAATATGGTCGACACCATATGGTCGATGTCTTCAAGCATCGACCTTATAAAAAGACAAAAAAAAAAAATGCCCTAACAGTTTTAAGTAGGGGGCAAGCCTATATATATATATATATATATATATATATGTATATATATATATATATATATATATATATATATATGTATATATAAAAATATATATATATATAAATATATATATATATATATATATATATATATATATGTGTGTGTATGGGTTCACTTCTTAATTTTGAAACTACAAAATCCCGAAGATCTTGTAATCTTGAAGTTAAGAAAAAAAAAATAAAAACATATAAAACTATGTTTTTGCAGGGAGCAAGCCCCCTTGCACCCCCCCCCTGCACCTCCACACACCCTGCACCTTAAATATACTAACTCTGAGATCGCTCTGCAGTGAAGAAAACAGTAATAGGGATCACTAGATAATTTTCTTCACTGTAGCGTGATCTCAAAGTTAGTATATTTTAGTTGCAGGGGGTGTGGGGGTTGCAGGGGCCCTCTGCAAAAACATACTTTTACATGTTTTAATTTTTTTTCTATTTACTTTTTAATTTTCAAATTTCATAATGTTGAGATTCTGGGTTCGATTTTCTGAATCTCGACATTATGGCATTTTGAAATTAAAAAGTGGACCCATATATATATATATATATATATATATATATATATATATATATATATATTTATATATATATGAAACTATGTGTTTTCTGTATGTATGTGTACAGGTAGGTGTGTGTGTGTGTGTGTGTGTGTGTGTGTGTGTGTGTGTGTGTGTGTGTGTGTGGGGTCATTGTCATTTCTCTGAGTGTTCACTTCATAGGTTCATAGGTTGGTACTAGGCTATCAGCCCTATGGCCTATACAAGCCTAGCCATAACAATTCCCTGGCTATTTCTTCCCACACTATTTACTTCCCTGGACCCCTGTCTAGCAGGGTGAATGACGTGATCCCTCGCTTTAATTTCCTTTCTCCCATCCAATCATCTAAGTTCCTTTTGAAGAGGGCCAAAGAGGCACTCTGCTTGACATGTATGGGCAATCTATTCCAGAGTCTGGGGAGTCTCTGGGTCAGGAACCTATCCCTCCAGCATGTTTTGTTTATTGTGATGACAAGGTTTAGATCCCTGGAGCATGTGGCTCTGAGGGATTGGAATTTCTTTAAGTGTAGCATGTCCAACAGCTCTGGGTTTGACATGGCCTTGTATGTTAAGCAGAGATTGCCTCTGAGTAGACGATATGCGACAGAGTATAGCTGAAGATTTTTTAAGGCGGTCAGTGTAGGGCATCTGCTTTAGGCCTGTGATTTTTTTAGTGAGGTATTTCTGCGGCCTTTCCAGTTGTTGCAGATGTCTTGAGAGGTACATACCAAATGTGGCGTTGTATTCTATAATGGGTCTAATGAGAGATGAGTACAGTGGGACAATCACCTCCTTTTTTCTGGATGAAAAGCCCTTAGTGATGAGGTGTGCCACATAGAAGGATTTCCTGACTGTTGTGGTGATGTGGTTATCGAAGGTGAGACCACTGTCCACCTGTGTCCCAAAGTCTCTTATCACACTTTCGGTGTTTAGTGTACTGCCACCTATATGGTAATTCACAGATACATGTTTTTTCCCAAAGGGGATAACTATACATTTCTTGGCATTGAGCTTGAGCTCATGGCTCTGGTACCAAGCATCTGTTTCTGTAAGGCCCTTATGTAGATTATCCACATCTTTTGGGGATTCAATAATGGCTCCCAGTTTGCAGTCATCTATGAACTTTGTTAGCCGGAGTCCCTTAGGGTAGGCCTGTACTTCAGAGAAGTAGATGTCAAACAAGAGCGGTCCCAGGACTGAACCCTGAGGTACTCCACTTGTCACTTGTCTGGAGCTGGATTTGGAGTCGGCTACTTCTACAGTGTGGGTTCTATCAGTAAGCCAGTTAGCAACCCATTGGGTGACGTAGGGATTAATGCCCAGTTTAGTAAGTTTATCTATGATTCCAGAGTGGGGGATGGTGTTAAAGGCCTTGGCAAGGTCTAGATAGGCTGTGTGGACCACCTTACCCTTGTCCATGCCTTTGGAGACTGATTTGAAGAAGTCAATCAGGTTCAGGAGACAAGATCGGCCCTTCACAAACCCAAATTGGGTGGGGTCCAGTGTTTGAAGGTTGCCAATGTCTTAGTTTATAATTTCCATGATAATGCTCTCCATTGCCTTGCAGATAAGTCTTGTCAGACTGATGGGACGGTAGTTTCCGGGATCCAAGGTGGATCCCCCCTTGTGGAGTGGGATAACTGTAGCTCTGCGCCACTCAGTGGGCATGAAACCTGAGGTGAGGCTATGATTAAACATGACACTTAGGTGAGGTGCCAGTTCATATTGTAGTTCATGTAGTACACAGCCTGGGATGTCATCTGGTCCTATGGATGCTGTATTCTTAGCTTTGGAGAGTGCGTTTTTTACCTGTTTGGCCATTATTACTGGAATTTGGCAATCTTCTGGTATTGAGATGGGCCATTTAGGGGGTGAGAAGGGGTGAAGTTGGCACTGAATCAATCTGCCAGGATATTGGCAATATCCTTGAGATCAGTATATTCAATGCCATTCTGTTGTAGCTCAGAGCAGATCTGAGCATTGCCATTTAGATTTTTGACATAGTTATAGAATGCCTTGTGGTTGTCTTTGGAATCTTTGGCAATTTTATTTTCATAACTAGCTTTGGAGGATTTATGAGGGATCTCAGTTTCTTACTGAGGCTGGTAAGGGAGTTTTTTGCATCCTGGGATTTTCTTCTTTTCTGCAACAGTTTCTTCCTTTTGTTGTAAAGTATGTTTATGGCAGGGGACCACCAGATTGGCTTCCTTTTTTTGGATGAGAGCATCTTGGTTCTATTTGGGATGGCACGATTCATGCATGAATGGATGTGCTCGTACAGTGCTTTAGTGTAAGATTCAGCAGTTGAACTTTCAGTTCCCGTCTGCATGGGTGTCATGAAGTTTGTCATTTCTGACTTGAGTAGCATGAAGTTGGCTTTGGAGAAGTTTTTTATGGAGGTTTCCTTACTGGGGGGTTGGGGGTGGGATGTGGATGTTAATGGTGATTAGTTTATGGTCAGACCTGGCTACCGAGGGGGTGATCATAGATGTGGAGCATCGATTTCCCATGTTGGTAATGACCAGGTCTAGGATATTGGAGCCCCTGGTGGGACTATGGATTAGTTGATCCGCTGGAATTTATGAATTCCAAGAACTGTTGGGCAAAGGTGTTGGTACATGAGTAGTTTTCCCAGTTAATGGCAGGGTAGTTAAAATCACCCAATATTAGGGTGTTTGGTTCTATCTTAATATTTTCCAGTATGTTTAGAAAGGTGTAGTGAGAATCTTTGGGGTTATGGTGGGGGATCTGTAGCAAGCTACAATTTGGATTGCAGCCTTACCTAGTGCTAGTTGCATCTGGAGAATTTCAGACGCACTGTGTTGGGCAACTGGTGGTGTGAATATCCTTGGTGAATATTGACACTCCTCCACCTTTAGTGTTTTGGTCCTGGTTTGGTGGCCAAAAATTGCAGTAAGAGTTGTAGCTTGGTATTGCAGGGGTGCTCTCTGGAGCCTTGAACCAGGTCTCAGTTACTGCACAGATATCGATGTTCTCCATTTTTAGGAGTGCCTCGAGAGAGTGCATTTTGAGGTTTAGACGTCTAGCATTGAGTAGCATTACCTTCAGATTTTGCATGCTTGTACCTGTTACGGTGGTGGTTTTGTCCTTTGAACTTTGCCTAAAAAAGGCACTATAGGGGTGGCAAGAGCCTTAGCCATATAATTCAAATAGATTGAAGCCAACTGAATGAAAACTAATTTCACTGAAAACTCATTTCACAGAAAACTTTCTCTGTAAAAAATAAATCCTAAAAAATGTTTTTGCATAGAGTAAGTGCTCCTGCATCCCCCACAGCACCCTCACTTATATATACTAACTTCATGGTCATACAACCACTGAGAAATTAAAAATAAAAATCACACACAGTGAATCAGTGCTGTGGCACAAAAACAAACATCTACAGATTTGAGGTACAACATGGTGCTGACTATCACAGTCCACACATACTGTGCCAGACTCACTTCCCAGATAACTCCTCTGATGGGAAATGACATTATTCAATGCTTTCTAGACACTTCTGCAATTTTCTATGAAATTAGTTTTTTTCAGCTTCATTTTGATCTAAAAAAATAATCACTTCAGCAAATATCACAGACATGGAAATGATGTTTCCTGTTTCATTTGTGAAGCAATTACAATAAAACCCCAAATATGGGGGGGGGGTCTTCACCTCATGCACTCCTTAGTTAATATAGTCACTTTCCTATCATTCATTATCTGGATACAAATTAAAGTTCAAAATAAAAGATGCTTGAAAGAGTTTTTAATGACCTGATATCTAGATAACTTTCAAAGCTGATATTTGCTGAAAAGCTGTTCATTCAAATAAGTGGACTCAATGGTGACACATTTGTATACATCTGTGTCTTGTATTTATATACCTTAAAAAGTTATATACATTTTTTGAAATGCCATAGCACATTTACCATAGACTCTCATTTTAAATACTGCCAGTGTCTATTGACCACCATAGTTGAAGAAAATGTACTGATCTCTAGTTAATTAAATAACACCTACTGTAAGTCTACTATATTATAACAGTGTGCTGCCGTATTATTAGAGAGTGCCTGTCCTAGGATGAAGGGTACAGGTATCACCCCTGTTATATATGGCTGCTTGGCTATGCTAAAATGCTCACTATTTAACTGTATGATTACAACCCTGCACTATATTTACAACCTGTAAGATAACTTTAATTTTTAATTACAGCCTTTCCATTTAC
>NC_056749.1:159732503-159857503 GCF_019279795.1 Protopterus annectens
AGTACAACAATAAAAAAAAATACTAAAATATCAATGCAAGTTTGTAATGTCCATGACAAAAAACACAAGACAAAAACAAGGAATTAAATGTCATGTAGACAATGGACTTAAGACCTAATCTAATGACAGTACCAGTCCATTCCACCATTAATTAACCAGAAAACCTGTTAAATAATAAAAAAAAGATATGAACAACTCACACCCCCAAACCACACTAAGAAAAGGAAAGAATTAAGATTAGTAACAGGGATTCATTAATAAAGGAAGACTACAAGTCTTAAAGTTAATATTTAAGCTGACAGACCAAACCATCTTACTGTTTTTGCTTAAAGTAAAGGAATCTTTGTTCACTCCATGTACAGATAAAACTGCTCATTTTGAACATCTCATTTGTACTTAAATGGCAAAATACTAAGAAACCAGTAATGAGGAATAAATGAATCATACAGAGAATAAATTTATTTTTATAGCAGTGTGACCAAATGTGATGACATATCTGCTCTATAATTATTATCTGGTGTCTGAAGAGGCATCTTGAAAGAACTGAAGAGTTCTAGTAAATCTAAGTAAGCGTGATGAAACTCTTTATGATCCCTGGGCCACTGGGACAGGCATTATAATGTCAACGTTTGATCCACAATGAAACATCATGTTTCATTTAATTGATATGTATTTAGTTATATGCAAAGAAGCTGGAACAATGGAAAGTCAGAACTCAGAAAAGTAACACTCATAAGATCGTAAAACACACAAAAGCAAATTTTGCTGGGATCAAACATCAATTTACCCCCCTACCATACAGGGGTAAGTCCATCTGCACACTTCCAAGCCACACACATATACATATACATACATGCATATATATATATATATATATATATATATATATATATATATATATATATATATATACACACACACACACACACACACATACAGGGGTGTATGCATGTGTGTATGTATATATGTGTTGGTGTATGCATGCATGTGTGCTTGTGTGTGTGTTTGTTAGTGTTGGTGCATGCATGCGTGTGTGTGTGTTGGTGTGGGCATATGTATGTGTGCATCTGTGTGTTGGTGTGTGGATGCATGTACATGTGTGTGTGTACACATGCATGCACACTTGTATGTGTGTTGTTGTATATACATTAAATCCAGTGTTGACTACACCAATCCAGCATCTTCCCATACAACTTTCAGAGACTTAGTTAGGAAACCTACAATTTGATGACATACAGCTATCAAACTATTGTCAGGTGCAAATTTTGTTGACCCATGGTCATCTGAGCATCAGCAACCTTTTTTTTTAAAAAGACAGAGTAATAGAAAATATGTTGTACCCAACAAGGGTGTATCAACATATGTTGTGCATTAGCAATGGAGGGTTCACTTACTTCTAGTGTTTCAATGTCTTCACCAGACTAAAGCTCAAGCTATACTATAAACTGTAGTATGCAACTTTATGAAACTATTTTATAACCAAAATTGATGGCAAGGCATAGTTTTTATTTATTTTATACATTTCTAGCTTGAGTAAGCCTACAGGCTACAGGTGTCCCTCTTCAGGGTGAAAAAGGAACATTGTATCATTATGAGTCTTGTTCAGAGTTTCATGGTAAGCAAATGGAGGTGAAAGGAAGCAAATCATGCATCTCAGGTAGAAGTATTGTAGACAGATATTTGCATGAACTGTTTGACATCTTTTAAAAAGTAGGTTTCAATTCCTGGTATACTTCAACGTCTCTCAGAAGATTAACATACATTATCCAGGGTGGACTGCCTTGTAGAAGGTATGGGAGAGGGAAAGAAATGTCTCTGTAATATACGTTTTAAATATTTTTGGATGACCAGTCATCAAGACAGAGAGAAAATCTTCTCTAAAGCCACTGATAGTGGTGTCACCATGTTTAGAACAACCTTCCAGGTCAGTGATTAGTTCTTCATGGAGGATAACAGTTTTCCTCATGCCTAAAAATCTTGGAATATTTAGTACTGTGATCTTCTGCCTGTGAAATGTTTATTACTGCTTGCCCATCTATAAAAGAATTTATCCTGTTACAAACTCTGTGCCGTTAATTACTTCATACCATTGTTGATGATTTTTATTTCCTTTTTGAAAGTTGCTATTTTTATTAGTATATTGATATTTTTTCTGTGTTGTTTGAACTTGTACTATTGTATTTAGACCATGTCTTGGAGCTTATCTCCCCGGGCCTCTACTGAAAAAGGACATGTATTCAGCTGGACTAGCCCGGTCAACTAATGTAAAATAAATAATAAAAATAAAGGTAACTTTCATGTTAAATGTCCATCTGCAGAGACTTCAGAATGAAGGAAAGAGCAGCTCTCTCTTTCCTCAGAATCTCTGCAATTACTGAGGCTAAAATGTGACGTGGATTAATTTCTTTCATGGCTTCTTCAGCTATAGAGCTAATTATGAATTCAGGCCTGCCCTTTTGCTTTATGTAGTTAGCCAGCGGCTCCTCTAAGGACGTAAGTAAAGTGTCCTTGTCACTTGCCTAAGTAGATAATGTAGTTGCCAGCTGTGACTGTAGCTCAGAATCACTTATTACTTCTTTGCTCACTTTTTTGGTGTTTTTCCAATTCTGGGAAGAAAATGGAGACGAGATGAGAGGTGAGTTGATATCCCTTGTGCATGCCTGCTATGGAAGATGATAATTTAAGCCTGAAGGTTCCCATGGGTCTACTAGAAGTCCCTGCATATCATAAGCTTGCAGTACAACTGTCTGCTGCTATTCACTTATATTGGCAAGTGCCCTAACTCCCACCACCCTGATTCTTGCCTACTACCACTAAGCTCTCTATCCTTCCTAGAACCCTGGCCCTAACCCTAAAAACAACTCCCGATCACTCTCTATACCTAAAGTTCCCCTACCCCCCTAACTGTAACTCTCCAATCCCCTCTGCTTGCTTCATAAATGTAAAATCCTCATATTTCTTCTTACCCTAATCTACCGATTGCTCCTTAAACCTAAAATCCCCCTCCCCTCCCTAACCCTCACCATGTGCTAACTCCCAGTCACTCCCTAAAGCTAAAATCCCCCTTCCCTCTTTAACGTTAACCTTGTGCTAACTCCCAGTTACTCCTTAAACCTAAAATACCCCTCCCTCCCTAACCCTAACCCTGTGCTAACTTCCATTCACTTCCTAAACCTAAAATCCCCCTTCCCTTCCTCCACGACTAGACCTTGATGGTGTCTGACCATTGCAGCAGCTGTGTCCCTGGACTTGCATTTAGGTTTAAGAAGTTGCATGGCCAGCTGGGTAGACTGAGAAACAGCCGCTTGAGTCCCTGGCTGTGAGTTCCCAAATTCAATCAGCTGGGACTCAAGCAGTTAACGAAGATCTGTTTCTCCTTCATTACACCTAAATAAATGTCACCCTGTTGCAAACTTATGCTTCATTTTTAGTATGTATTTATGTAATTAGCCTGCAAGAGACTTCTGAGTCTTTCTTCTGACAGCCTGAGAAGAGTTTTAAATACTGCTGTCTGAAAAATTCATACTGTTAACACAGTGCCAGCTTGAAAGTCAAGATTTTATTTTAAAACCGGATGCTTTAAATACATACCATTTAGTATTTTGTGAAACATGTTGTGAAGACTTACGTTGCCAATGCGGAGTAATGTTTTTAAGTATTCTTTAAATCTGGAATATTTTAGCCAGTTCACAGTGTGGAAAACATTTATTTAGATTGTTCTATCATGGTCTAATGGTGATGTAGGCTTTAAAGATATTGAGCAGAAAATGGACAGTAGGAATATAGAGTCAAAATTTGGCTATTTTCGTCTGTTGACCTGATGACATAATGTATATGTAATGGGACATTATAACAGACTGATACATAGATAATGCCTTCATTATTAGCATGATTTCTTAGAAAGAACTGTATAAAGCACCATGACATGCAATATCTGATATGAAAACATAATTTTGTCTGAAATTCATTGATGTCTGTCTATAACAGCTTTTAAAAAATGAAACCCTGAAGGCCACTGAGAATGATGTCCATTAAAATCCAATATAAGTAATAAATGAAGTATATATCTTTTCATTTTTTTCTATGTGAGTTTTGCATTTTGTCTAACACCAAACATTTATCAGACTTGAACCCATTTATTCCCTGGATGGGGAGTATCCAGATCTACTGGGACATATACCATCTGGAGGCACCATCATTCAGGCAGACTTTGGGGAAATTTGTACTCTTGCCAGCATCCTGACAATGAAAGCATTTGTGTAAGTTGCTAACCATACTCCTGGGTGAGGAATGGGTTACCCACATCATAGCAGGGAATCTAAATGTCCTCCTCCTGAAAGTGCACATTCCCGTGGACTTACTCATAGGGGTTACTACCAGACAGTGGCTTGGTGAGACCAAAGCCCACCCCCAAAATGTCCACGGCAATGTTGTCCTTCCACGAAGGAATCATAGGTGTGTGTGTGTGACCTGTCCATCTACCTGCAATCACCCACCCACCTTGTATTTGCTTACTCATCCTTCCTACAAGTGCAGTCAACTTTGAAGAGTTGGGTAATCTAATGGAACTTGAGTCACCTGCTCTGCAGTCAAGGCTTTATGCCTCTATGCCATGATTCTGGCTAACATACAGCATTTCAATAATCATCTTTGTATTAAACTTTTAGTACAGTACAATCTGCTTCTTATCAAAATGTGATTCTTGAATAAGTAATATATTTTCCTTTTGTGCTTAATTGTCAACTAACATGTATTTTGCTTCACTATAGCATGCAACCATTGACACTCAGGTTCACAATTTGACCAAAAGTTGTAATTATTATAATAAAATGTCATTGAAATAACTACTGCACTTAAGTTTCATTTAATAGTTTAAGTTTTTTGTAATGTCAACTACAAAAGCAATAAGTAGGATGTGACCAATAAAAAAGGAAAAGAAAGAAAATATACCACTGAATTCAAAAACATAACGCCCAGTCATCTAAAACATAATGCCCAGTCATCTAAAACATAACGCCCAGTCATCTAAAACATAACGCCCAGTCATCTAAAACATAATGCCCAGTCATCTAAAACATAACGCCCAGTCATCTAAAACATAATGCCCAGTCATCTAAAACATAACGCCCAGTCATCTAAAACATAATGCCCAGTCATCTAAAACATAACGCCCAGTCATCTAAAACATAATGCCCAGTCATCTAAAACATAACGCCCAGTCATCTAAAACATAACGCCCATTCATCTAAATAAGATTTGTACACCCAGTATAGTACTGGCTCCAGGCTTCTGTGGGATTTATAAAAGGACAATGAGCTACAGTCTACTCTGTGAGCAACAATTTTTAGGGATCATGAACAGCACTCTGTGATGTACTGTACACCACCAATGATGGGCTTTGTGCATAAAATGATGCCTTTAGAAAGAGTTATGTCTGGTATAGCTGCTATGCATTTGTTATATGAAAGCACATAGAAGGTGGCTGCCCTTCTCTGCAGTCCTAATCAAGAGTGATTCATAAAGGTTTTGCCCTCATTAGCTTATACTCCAGAACAGGTTTAATTTACAAGTTATATATATATATAAAGCTATCTGTTGGTAATGATGCTCTCAATGACTGGAAGTCTGTGTCATCATTTCTGTAGGACCAGGATAGTGTGTTAGTGTACTTCAATCTTATGTAGATGATACTAAGGTACAGTAATTGTCTGTCCATCTCTATTTTTACAGCTGAATTTAGCACTCCTTCTAGTATTTGGCATGACTTTGCTGCTTAGCCAGTGCTTTTTTTGTAAACAAACAGGTGGTGGTACGCATATGTTGCATTTGGTCACCCCCCCCCCCCCACACACACACACATGCAGCCATTCAAGTGTCCAATTATTTAGCTATTTCTCTCCAGTTGCCATAAACACTGTTCAAAACTCTCAGTGTCCATATTGCTTTCTGCTTTACTTCTACAATGATTACAGATTTTTGGATTTAATTTAAAACTTTTATTTCAAATTTTCCAGCACAAACATTGATAGACGTTTGCTAAACAAAGCAATAGATTCTCACAATGAAAACAGACTTAGCATTAAACCTTCTGTGACTTTGAAACTCACATACATTGAAACAGCATAAAAACCCACATTTAGAAAATGCATCTGGCCAGTGGCAGATTAAGTTTACCTTTGGGCTGTTTTCAAATCATAGACCCCTTGCACATATTTTTAGGACCATGCAAAGTTTCTTTGATTCACCTTCCTGATTGTATTAAATTATAATATACAATAATTAAATTATATCCCTTGTACAATACACCACTTGTTAGAGCATGTTTTAAATTTATAGCCAGTAAGCAAAGAAACAAAACATATGAACCAATAATGCCAAAACTGCCCAATTCAGAACATTTCAACCATAAAAGGCCACTCAGACTTCTGTCATTACAACCCACCAAATATCAGTCAATATGCACAGTCTCTGAGAAGTAAAAGTCATCTGAATAATTCCACATTAAAGAGATCTGACTGTAACTAATGAAAAGGTTGCTGCTAGCAAAAAAAACTTTATATTTAAGTATTTCATCTACAAATTCACTGTCTGCTACCCTTGAGGAATAAATTGCCTATGTTACATTAAAAATGATAAGCTGGTAATACTGCAATAGGGAATGGATGGCAAACTAAAACAGGTTCATGGGTACTAGGCATCTTATCCAAAGGAGGACATACTCAGGACTGCAGCACCCCACCCTCTTAAAATCCAACACAGTATCAGCAATCCATCTACATGCTGTGGGAATAGAACTCACAGCCTTCTGCATCAAAACAAAAGTGTGCTACTAACACTGCTTTAAAACTCTAAACACACAACTGTGATACCATTTGCTAAGCAAAACAGTTGCATATTTTGGGTAGAGGATTTAGGCTCTTGTTTCCTATAGCTAGGGTACAGGGCTTGAGCCTAAGCAAATTACTAACCACCTGCTAACCCTAACTACGGCATTTCACTGTGTCACACACAGCTCAAGCTTTTATTGCAAGAAATTTGGACAAAATCTTAGACAGGAGCAGATTATAAATATTTCTCTCATGAACTTAGAAAATTGCTAGAATAACAGGATTTGTGTTAGTATGCATTTTTCTAAAGGATATGAAGTTTAAACCTCAAATATTTGTCATTATTTAGCAACTTCAATCTTTTTTTGAGGAAAAAAACAAAAATATGGTGCAAAAATATGGACATTCTGCAAAACCTTGGGCAGTTGAAGGGTATGCTACCTATCCCTCACACACTCACGCCATACCTGTCAACCTCTTAGCACAGGAAGTCTGGGCAAAGCCTGTCATAATGGGGGGACAAAGGCCCAAACCTAGGGCTACATTTTAAATATTGCTCTTATAAATTCAGAAAGTTGCTAGAATAACATAATTTGTGTTAGAATACATTTTCTAAAAGATATGACTTCTGAAACTAAACTCAAATGCATGCCATTATTTAGTAACTTTAATCCTTAGATCATCCGGTGATTTCTCATAAAAAAAAAAAAGACAATTTTTGTGAGGAACAGACTAAAAATATAAGGCAAAAATCTGGACATTCTGTAAAATTCTGTGTAGTTTTGAGGTATTACACACATACACCCCTACCTCCCTCTTAGACCCTCCTCCATATCTCTCAACCTTTTACAGCAAGAAATCTGGACAAAGACACACACAATGGGGGGGGACAAAAATAGGGACACCTTTTAAATACTGCTCTTACAAAGTTAGAAGGTTAAAAGAACAACACATTTTGCATTAGTATGAACTTTCTGAAGGATATTAAGTCTAAAGCTCAAATGACTGCCATTATTTGCTGTCTTAATCCTCAATGATTTGCTAGGGATTGTCAGAAAAACACAGTTTTATGAAAAACAGATCACAGATGTGAAACTAAAATCTTGACATTCTGCAAAAATCTGGACATTTCACTCACACACACACACAAACACACACACAGATCTACCCACTTCTTCTACAGAAACACACAGACATACCTACCTCATCATCATCTTCTTTCGGCTGTTCCCGTTAGGGGTCACCACAGCGGATCATCTGTTAACATTTCTTCCTGTCCTCTGTATCTTGCTCTCTCACACCAACCACCTGCATGTCCTCTCTATCACCACATCTATAAACCTTATCTTAGGCCTTCCTCTTTTCCTGTTACCTTGTAGCTTTATCCTTAGCATCTTTTTCCCAATATACTCAGCATTCCTCCTCAGCACACATCCAAACCAATGTAATCTTGCCTCTCTGGCTTTGTCTCCAAACATTCCAACCTGGGCTGACCCTCTAATATACTTATTCCTAATCCTGTCCACCCTCGTCACACCCAGTGCAAATCTTAACATCTTTAACTCTGCCACATCCAGCTCTAACCCCTGCCTTTTTGTCAATGCCACTGTCTCCAACCCGTATAACATAGCTGGTCTCACTACCCTCTTGTAGACCTTCCCTTTCACTCTTACTGGTACTCGTCTGTCACAAATCACTCCTGACACTCTTCTCCACCCACTGCATCCTGCCTGTACTCTCTTCTTCACCTCTCTTCCACACTCTTCGTTACTCTGAACTACTGATCCGAAGTATTTAAACTCATCCACCTTCGCCACCTCTACTCCTTGCATCCTCACCATTCCTCTATCCTCCCTCTCATTCACACACATATATTCTGTCTTAGTCCTGCTGACCTTCATTCCTCTTCTCTCTAGAGCATATCTCCATCTGTCCAGGGTCTCCTCCACCTGTTCCCAACTCTCAATACAGATCACAATATCATCTGCAAACATCATTGTCCACGGGGACTCCTGTCTGATGTATGCCAACCTGTCCATTACCACTGCAAATAAGAAAGGGCTCAGAGCTGATCCTTGATGTAACCCCACCTCCACCTTAAACGCATCTGTCACTCCCACCGCAGACCTCACCACTGTCACACTACCCTCGTAGATATCCTGTACCACTCTTCCATACTTCTCTGACACTCCTGACTTCCTCATACAATACCACAACTCCTCTCTAGGCACCCTGTCATATGCTTTCTCTAAGTCTACAAAAACACAATGCAACTCCTTCTGACATTCTCTGTACTTCTCCATCAACACTCTCAGAGCAAACATCGCATCTGTAGTGCTCTTTCCCGGCATGAAACCATACTGCTGATCACTAATCATCACGTCCCTTCTTAACCTAGCTTCCACTACTCTTTCCCATAACTTCATGCTGTGACTGATCAGTTTAATCCCTCTGTAGTTACTACAGCTCTGCACATCACCCTTATTCTTAAAAATCACCTACCTACTTCTTATAAATACACACAAACTGGCCTACCTATTTCTTGCACACACACTCCACTTAGAAACTTAAACACACACACAGGCCTACCTATTTCTTACACACACACACACACACACACACACACACACACACACACACACACACACACACACACACACACACACACACACACACACACACACCACTACCACTCACTTGTCCAGTCGCGGTCCACAGTCCAAATGTCTTCAGGAATTCAAATTCCATGTGCGTGGACCAGGAAGATGTAAATGATCAGTCACACATCACACAGACACAGAAGGTCTTCTGCATCTGTGCGACCCAACACAAAGGGTGTTCTTAAAGAAGAATGCCCTTAAAAACAGGGCAGCAGAGGTGCCGGTATGCTGTAGCAGCACGTACCAGCCCAGAAAAGCCCTGTGCTTAGCTGTGTTATGCTGAGCAGCATGTGTATCTACAGATTTGCTGGGTGCACAGATTATTGCATGTAATCCTTTTCTACGATACTCCATGGCTGGCAGGTTTGTGATTCACTGAGGAAGGTACTGCACTTCATTTGCATACCTATTGCATACCTGAAATCCTCTAGGTATCAAGGATGGTATGCTCATAGTCCAAGGCAGTTGTGGACTTTTGTGAATTCCGTAAGGCTCCAATATATAGTTTGCACTGTGTACCATCCCTGTGAATGCTGCTCAACACCCATATATTAAAAATGGAAAAAATGCAATAAACTTAAAAATTATATGCATGTGAGAGGTTATCGGGTATTTTTCATGTCTGCAACTTGATGCTGCTTATTGGCTAAGTGTTTTTATGTTAGTAAGTCCACCATTGCTTTCCTGTACTGTAGTCTATGTCAGTGATGTACCTTTTCAAACAATTTTCAGTTTTGCTAAAAGTTATGTAAGATTTAATGTTCCTTTCACATAAAAGCATGCATAGGTTTAACAAATGGGTTAAACAAGGTGAGTAGAGAACTGGTAAAAGCAGAAACATTAGCATCGTCAGATGAAAACTGTCTCTGTCTGTGGCATAAATAATAAAGGCCCTGTCTCTACTGTTCATACATTTGACTATTATTGCATAAAGATGTGAAAGGTTTGAGAAACTCAGTAAGTTCAGTGTAATTTCCCAAACTTAATTTCTTGTTTTTTTTCCATGGAGTTGCCTTTTAACTTTACAGTACTTTGGAACAAGACTATCTGCAGCCCCAGAACAGTGCATTAACTCTAAAGTATGTTCGCCATCCATAACTGTCTTGTCATACTCAGGATTCAGACTCGGGTGATTTCATGTTCCTTTCTTTTCTGTGAGCTTTGCATAATAGCAACTTGCTATGAGTCTGAAAGTCCCTCAGTTCTGTCTTACTGACAAGAAGATAGCTAATTAATGCTATATTTCATACTCTGAATGGTCTGCATTTTGAGTTCTAATGTTTTTAGTACATTACACATTAATCATATTATGTCAACTAATACCTGTATTTCAATATGCTTAAAAGTGCAAATAAAAGATCACACATAATGGCTATTTTATGAAATGGATCATTGTTAGTGTCATCCTGTACTACCTTTTCGCTAACATTATATCCTAAGTAGTAGCAGCTTTAGATAAAAAGAAAACCCTGCTAAATGGATCCACGTTGTTAGTAAAATACCCAATTAAATCATGGATGTCATCTGTTTGTAAACAGTGTTACTCTGCAGTTGTTTTGAACATGCAAGTGCTCTCATCAGTACATTCAGCATATTAGCTTTTTCTGACCATTCCAAGGCATCATTATCCATTACCAAATGTCCCATTATATATTTTTCATTTAGTGATTGTTTTTTGATTTTTACTACTTCTGTTTTACAAATTTAGGCTGGTGTCCTGCAGCAGATTTAGGCTTTACAAATAATGCCACTTTGATAATATACTTGTTAAACAGAGCTAACTTAACCTTTGTGGGAAGATTGCATTAACTCACATTTATCACGTCCATCAAGCATACTACATCACATGATTAAGTCTAAACTCCACCTTCAAGTGTTCTTCACATCTTTTGCTCTCATCTGTAGTTTATTATTCTCTACTTTTTTCTATTTTAGGCTTCATTGCAACTAACCATTAGATGCTCCCAGTATCTTTGCTCAATCACCAATTCTATCAAAACCTTCAACCACTTTTGGACATGAGCCAGAGATGTTTGGAACCATTGAGGAGATCAAAATATCCTTAGGTAGTAACATACTGCTGCTGAGGGAATGTTTTCACCTATTACTTGTGAATGCTTGCCTGCCCAGTAACACCCTGGGGGTGCGGGCCAACAAAAGGAGTTAGGGATAGACTGCCTCTCATTTGCGGAAGTGACTGACATTAGCAAGATGTGAAAAGAAACCATGAGTGTGTGCTCTTTCTCCCTCACAAAAAGGATGGGAAGGCCCATCCTCTGTGTCTGCACCACCAAGTATGCAACATAATATTCAAATTCAGGTCACCTGAGCTGTAGTCACTGTTTTATTCCTCTATGCCACTGATACAAGGTTGTGGTCTATTTGCTGCCTAAACTCTGGTAGGCAAACGTTTCATAACATGACCTGTTTGTTCCATAAGATTTGTTAAGAACATTTTTGGCAGGTTAACACTCATTACTTATTTATTTATTCATTCTTTTGTTTTCTCTACCCATTTTACTTTGTTCCATTCAATCTCTTAGATTTATGCTTTACAAAGCATTCCTCTCTGTTATGGATTTTTAACATAGTCTGCTGCTAGTTGCATCTATTGCACAGCAATTTAAATTAAAAAAAAAAGTTTTTCCTAGCTTGAAAGACTTTCTGCTCTACTGTTGGTGCAGAGTTTTCTGCGTATTTGCTAAATGACTGACTCACACACCAGTGTGTCTTCCTGCTTCACTCCACTCCTACCTATAATTCCATAGCGACTCCCAAATTAATTCCATTCTATCCTCTCCCATTTTTCCTTACATCATAATTGTAGCTTAAAGGAGCACAGCATATGGCTACATAAGCCAGCATTCATATCCCCCTGCCACTACCCTTCTCTCTTTCATAATCACTGCCAGAAAAGCACATTTTTACCCATCACCCCACCTCTCAACTTTTCAGACTCATCCACTTGTCCCCCCCCAAAAAAAAAAACACTGGGGTTTTCATCCCTTTTAAAATGTCCTCCCCTCTTTTCACCAGAACTTACACTCTTCACCTGCTTGTCTTCCTCTTCCACCCAAATCAGTAAGTTTCCTCCCATACTGAGTAGAAATACACCTCTCATGTCTCTTAAAAATCATCATTTCCTCTTACGTCAGTAATTTCCATTCAGCTTCTCTATTCATCTCTGTTCATATACCCAGTATGCACATCCTCTAACCCTAACCCCTCCCTTACACACACTTCATTACATGCTGCATCCACTGTCTCTTACTTATACTACCAACTCATTCCATACAAGGTACTCCTTTAAACTGCACAGATTTCTCTATAAGTTCACCCAAATAATCCTCCTCCTCCTTTGCAGCAACATTGAACCTAACCCTGGGCCATGTCTTTTATCTTTCTGTCTTAATTAACACCTATAATATCAAGGACAAAACAGACCAACCTAACAGTTTTTCCCCCTCCGCCACCGACTTCATAGCTATGACAAAATCTTGGTCAAACCCATTGATCCTTCTATCCACTACCTATTCCCTGGGTATAACTATTATCTTGATGGGAGATTTGGTTTTAGACCCGTAGATGGTACACTAGAGGATATTAAATCTAATTTAAATGTCCAACTGTTAGCTGAAACAACACTACCTCTAACTCTCTTCCTAACTGGCTACTTCTCCAACTGCCCTCCCCTAACAACCTTCTTATTCAGCTTGCTGTTGCTTACCTCCCTACTCCCACCTCCTTAGCCAAATTCAAAACCCTTCTGCTTGACATTATCTCATCAATAAAAAAATCTCAAAAATGTCATCCTCCTTGGGGAATTCAATCTCAAACTTCTTGGCCCTCATCAAAACAGTAACTTGGAAATCCTTAATGACTTTAAACTCACACAAGTTGATCACAGAAACCACAAGACTAAACCCTAAGTCATCTCATCACTCATCACTTGATCTTATCATTTTATTTCTTAAATTTGCATTCACCCTCCCTCTCTTCAGTGACCATTGTCCATTCAGCTTCAATATTGCTCGTCACATAAATAATATACCTCCCGCACTCATATCATTCCAAAACAAATTCTAATCCAACATTCTCAAAATACAGATATTTTTAGCCTCATTAGACTGGTCTCCTGTTCTCTCTTTTACTGATCATAACCAGTGCAGCATTCTCTTCACTCAAATTCTCACTAACCACCAGGGCTCATTCTTTCCCAAAATCCCATGCCTCTATAAACCCCACCAAAAAACAATTGCCTCACATACACACCTAAATGCCTCCTTAGTCTCAAGGAAAATGCCTGGCGTACTATACTAAGCCAAGAAATAAAAATCAATGCATACCAAGATTATATTCCCAGTTCTGAAGGAGGTATGGGCATCCTTGAAATTAATTACATGTATAGATCTGCAATCATGTGAATGCACACATATCCACTGACCTCATTAGACCCAAATGTAATGAAAGTTTTGAAACATGAGGAGAATAAATCTAAGATGACTTCCCTGCTTAATCTAGCAGAAGCATATCAGAGTCAAGCAGGAATGGAAATCAAACCAGAAGTAGATTACAAAAAAAAAAAAAAACAGGCTGTAACTGAATGTGCCAAAAAATAAATAATATAAGGTGAAGAATCAGATGAGAAGGCAAGAAATGTGGAAAATGCAGAAATATAGTTGCAGGTATAGAAAATTTCTGGAAGAACCTCATGTTGATTTGGATCAAACACAGGAATGGTTAAAGAGAGGTGAATTCATACCAAGAGATGAAAGGTTAATACTGGTGGCCTAAGATAGTGGGCTACATACATGTTGGTTTACAAAGTCCATTGAGTATGTGGGAGAAACAGACAAATGTAGGTTTTGTAAAACAGAATTGGAAACAGTCACACACCACATTGCCGGTTGTGACGTACTAATGGCAGGAGGACTGTATAGTGAAAAGCATAATAATGTGACGAGACTGTTGCACTGGGGAAACATTATGGTATTGAAGAGGGTGAGAAACACTGGAAACATGAGCCACAAAGCATCATAGGAAATGATGACGTCTACATCACATGGGATCACCTATTACCAGCAGTTCAAAAATTAGATGCTAGAAAACCAGATCTAATGGTCCATGGAAAAGAAGACAAAAGTAGCATTGCGATCATTGAAATCACCACACCCAGTAACTACTGTGCCTTGTGTACAGAGAGGCACACAGTCATAAAATATCAGGATTTGCAGGCAGAAACAAGAGCAATATGGAAACAAGATACCCAGGTAGTGCCAATAGTAATAGGAGCAACGGGTCTTATAAAAATGAATCTACAAGCGTATTTCGATATATTATGTACATGTAACGCCATAAGAAGTTTTGAAGTCATTACTGGGCACACTGCGGGTGCTGTGTAGAGCACTTCTGGCTGACATCAAAGATTGAAACAACACTAATTTCATGAACGCTTATACTCTGACTTAGGAATGGGGTCCATTCTCATCATGGTATTAGAAACCCAAAAGATTTGGAGAAATTAAAAAACTAAGAAATCTAGCTAAAGAGACAATTACTGTATGTGACATAAATCCTTCTCCTTCTAACCTCTCTCCTTTCCTCTATATTTCCACTTTCCATTTCAAAGCAATCAAAGCTAAACGCCTGGTACCACGACTTGAAGAACTAAAAACTGACCACCTCTACTGGTGGTGACAATCTACTTGCATGGCTCTTATTCCATGTATGGACTTCATAATCAACCCTCTTCACATTTATAATCTCTGCTTAATTCAAAACGTCATGACTGATTTCTGGAAAATACTCACTGTTAAACTCCTCCCTCCGAAAGACTAAGCCATCATATACCACTGACTTCTGTCCAGTCTCCATTCTTTCCATGTTTTGTAAAATCATTGAAAATTTAGTTTACAATTAACTTATCCACTACATCAGTCAATATCATTTACTATCCTCAAAACAGCATAGCTTTTAGGCGGGTCAATATTAAATCATCAGAACATCAGATCATCGAACAGCATTTCATCAGAAATGCCTTTCATCAAACCCCCACATCCCTAGCTAATTATATATACCAACTCTGAGATCGTAGCATAGTGGGGAAAGGGCAAATGTCCTGATCCCTACAGTAATGCAATGTCAATCAGAATGGTTCAACAAACTGCATGTTTGATAAAATGCCATTTGATTATCTGGTTTTTCAATGAAGTAACAGGGTTACTTTTAGGTTGGTAGGAGCACTTCTACAACACTCTGGACACTTACTGATAACATCTTCCTGGCTACGGAGAAAGGCCTTCTTACTAGAGCCATCTTTATTGACCTTATCAGACTTTTTGAGCCAGTTGACCATAACATTCTGTTATATCATCTAACTGAAATTGAAAATAGCTCAGATACAACTGGTTTAAGAATTTTTTCAAATTGGTACTTCTTTATTCATTTTCAGAACACCATCTCTTCTAATACCCTTTTCCTTCAGAGAGTCTCACAGGGCTCCATTCTGGCTCTCTCCTTTTTTCCATTTCATTAATAAAATAACTTTTGACCACCAGTGCCTTCCTCTCTCTCTCTACTCTATGCTGATGACATGGTCTTATTTCATTCAAAACTGACCTCCTTTGCCATACAACAACAAGGTGTCTTCTTTTCTCATATCAAATGGCTTAATAACAAAAGGATAATTCTGAGCACTTCCAAAACTAAAACAATGCTGCTAAGTACATCCCCAAACAGAAGAAAAACTCAGTCATTTCTTATCCATTAACATCTTGGCAACACAACTGATCAAGTAAACTCCTTCAAAGACCTTGGTATGTTATATTACTTCCATGAAACAACAGAAGTTTGAACACCATATGTTTGAACTTCTAACCTCAAAGTGCAAAACCATCGAAGGCTTAGAAAAGTGTTTTTTTTTCCCAGGGAAAAAAAAATTGCTGTTCCAAGAAACACACACACAAAACAAGCACACCAAAAACAGCAATCCACACATATACACTTAAAATCCTACATCTAACCCTACACTAAACTGTACATACACTACTATCTATCCATTTACCTTAACCCAAACCCTAACCCTAAGGTTCGTCACTATCACACACTCACCTGACTTGCGCCCTAACCCTAACTCACCTATCCCGCCCTAACCCTAAAGTCTGTCACTATTGCACATGCACCTCACCTACACCCTAACCCTAACTCACCTAACCTGCACCCTAACCCTAACGTCCGCACAATCGCACACTTACCTGAACCGGACCCGTACATTTCCACCACAGTGCTGAAAATAGCAAAGCTGCAGAAACGGCCAACCAAATTCTTTCTCTGGGAAAGAATTTGGTGTTCTGCAGCTTTGCGATAATCAGTTTTCGAACGTCACAGCTCGAACATATGGTGTTCGAACTGCTGAAGTTTCGATGAACTGATAGGAACCCTATGTGGCTTGATCTTGCACTGAACTTTAACCTTCACCTAGAACAGTGATGGCGAACCTTTTGGGTCCAGCATGTCCAAAATTCAGAAAATGTCTAACTTGACTCTGTTTGCATGCCACACCCACCCAAACAAAATAAAATAAATTAAATAAATAAAACAGCATGGCTGTCAATACATCAGGGATAAATCTCAACAGAATTGGGGACAAATCTATAAATAAGAGACATGGACAGTTTTAAACTACTAGCACTATTAATTTGAGACACTAACAAAAAAAAATGAATGTGAATTAATATACATTTTCTGAAGCAAAGTTAGTCTATAAATCTAATTATTGTCATTATTAAGTGTAAAAAGTTACCAGTTTTAGAAGGGATTAAGAGGGACAGTTGAGAGGAATGTAAAACAGCACACTCCTAAAAATGCAGACTACTTGCCCATTGCAGATGTGTAACCACGAAGAGAAAACAATGTCAACACTGTCCTATGGAGAGACTATTGAGAAAGTATACCAAAATAGTCTTCGAGGTTAATAACTTCCTTACCACTGCAGCAGTGCTGTTGAACTGGCTCCTAGCACAAAATAATTCAATGCACTTCACACAAGCAACAAATGCAAAACCAGTTTCTTTTGCAACTCAGGTATTGAGGAATGATGGTGTGTCACCCAAAACACTGCGGAGTGTCACCATCACTGACCAAGAACAAATATGGAAGAAAATTAATCCCTCCCATTTTGGTCCTATAAAATTTTCCCCTTTTTCATCATACCAACCAGGAATACCATAGGCAAAGACATTCTACTAGCATAGCTTGAATATGTACTCCACTGGTCGTAGCAGCATTCAAGAAAAACTCCTCCAACATCCAAACTATAAGCATCTCTATCTGCCATTTTATTATGCGCTCCATAGAAATGACCATCATTATATCACACTTAATAAATCCAGTTGGCTACCTGGCAAACACTGTGCTGACCTGCTTCTTGAATCCCAACACTATGAGCTCCACAAAGAACACTCATGTCCTTCCTTTTCTCCAACCTCTTCAGACAGCTCACAGTTGCAATCTAAGAAGTCTAATCCACTCTAGTCCACTTCTTAAATGTTTCAGAACCAAATTTCATTGCAATAACCATGCCTTCTCCATCCTAGGCTACAAACCCTGGGAATCCCACCCTTCTAATCTGAAAGACCTTACCTCATACACATTATTTTCTGCTCATCTTAAAGATCATGCCAAGTCTAAATCAATTTGCAAATGCTTTCCCTCTGGACACATCACCAAATTCCCCACTCTCCATTACCAATCAAGCACATTTGTCTTCTTTAAATCATTTCCCTACACTATTATGTGACATCTCTTCCACTTTGTATATATTATATATTATGCATATTAAACGTTTGGGCGCCCTTACCTAACTTTTGCTATCTTTTACACTTTGTGCTCTGTCTCTTCATAATTTTGCTCTCTTCTGCTTCCCTCTTTACTCTATCCAGCCCTTCCTACTGTTTGCTGTACTGTGTACTTCATTATTACTGTTACTGATTCATTGCTAGCTTCACATTTTATTTGCATTCATAATACTTCTTTTTATTTTGCTTGTCTACTGCCATTATATTTTAAAAGAAAGAAAACACTTTAAAACAATACATTTAGTGGGGGGCTTCACCCCCCCCACACACACCCTACTTAAATATACCAACTCCGAAACCACACTACAGTGCTGAAAATAGCAAAGTAACGAAGCGGCCAAGCAAATTCTTTCAAAAGCCACTTCAATATTTTGCCTTTTCAGTCTTTTATGTTCGACCAAGGTGCATTCGAATGATTTACTTTTATTCATTCCTGTAATGCTTTTAAGGAACTTTTATTGCACATACTATCAGTTTTTGATAACACTGAGTAATTCATACTAAGGATGAAAATATCAGTTCTGCAGAATCTCTCCTGAATGCGCATTTTTTTATGTTAAGATAAAATAAACAGCACTTGTTAATACCAGTTAAATGTACAATGGAAAGCTAATAAAACTAAAGAGGTATACAGAGAAAGAAAGGAAGTTTCTTATTATATAATAGGTAAAAATGTCATACAATATGCATGTTGCTCTAATTTTCACAAGTGATATTAAAATAATTTCAAGCTATTCGTATAGTCATACAAAAATGTCCATAACTCATTGAAAGTACATGACTGTGGGCAGTTAAGTGTTTTTTTGCCTTTTAATTACTATTCCTTGATGCTGAGTTATAATATAATGAAGCTGATATTTTGAAAGGTCAGTGCGAAAAGTCTTTCCTTGGAAATCATTTCTATTATTTATGTCTTACGTGCAAGCAGTGAGGTACTATAATTTGTTCCATTTAATCACTTCTGAATTAGAGCAGCACCTGCCAAGATGATAAGGCAATGTTAGTTATATGATAATATTATTTTATCTACTACCATGAATGGCACTTAATCTGCGTATATAGTTCTAAATGTAGTTGTAACTGTTGTGAAGTAATCTATCTACCACTAATTCTACACAACCGTATTGCACTGACAGCTCTCCAGCGCTACAGTGCCAAACCAGTTATGTTGCTTTACAGACTACTGTTGACTGTATTATTCTCTACTGCACATCACAAATATCATCTACTGGCTGCTATTTCATTCTCAAATGCAGTATGGCTTGTTATGTTTCATATGTAAAAATAATGCTCATTGTAAAATACATTTGCTAGATGATTATTATATTCAAATGTGTCATTCTCTCTAGCTGTGGTTGTAGATATACCATTTGGACCAGTCCACTACCCCGGTAATCAACATTTTAAATAAGTTAATCAGTAAATAATTTATACTGCATTATAAGTTCCTCCACCCTACCTGCAAGTTATCTGTTGTTCTGGAATTCAGTGACCTGTCCTTGACTACTAATTGCACTGCTGGCGAAGAAAGAAAGAAAGTACTTTATTTTGTCATATTCAGTGTTGTGCTATATACCCCGTACATTTTTCAGGTTTAGTTTGTCAATACTGACAGTATAGAAAAGCTCACTAATTTAGGCATAGCCAGCCTTAGGCATATGCCAACTAGGTGGCCTCCTAGGGTGCCGCTGTAGCAGGGGTGCTTTTCCAGTAAACTGGATGGTGTAAATAGACCAGGATGGGGGCACCAGGTGATATAGTGGGGTGCTGTAGAGTTGACCTAAGGCAGACCCTGAATTTAGGGATAAACCCTTTTATCACCCACTGGATAGCCAACTGGATCACTGATAGAACCTAGGAGGTTAAAATAGGTGAGGCCACCTCCATCAAGAGGCCAGTCACTAGTGGAGTCCCTCAGGGCTTGGTACTGGGCCCACTTCTTTTTGCCATCTATTTCTCAAAATAGAAGCAAATGCAGAAGGTTTATAACTGACTAAATTTGCAGATGATTGCAGGCTGGGATTTATCATCAACTCCCCTGCAGACATTAGCATTCTTCCAGAAGGTCTATCCCTGACTAATAAATGGTGCCAAAGCCATGGTCTTAAACTCAACACTAAGAAACGCCTACTTGTACTTTTTGGGAGGTAAACCATCCCGCCTAATTACCATGTTGATAATATGTCTCTAAGAGTCAACCCAATGGTCAGGGTCTGGGTATGCATCTAGGCAGTAGTCTGACCTTCAACTACCATATGGCCACAGAGGTGAGGCAATCCTTTTTTTGTTATGCAATATATATGTAAGGGCATGGCATCTAGGTTCAAAGTGGGAATTACCCCACTGTACTCCATGCTTATCAGACCAATCATAGAATTCAATGCTCCCTTGGGTATGTACCTGACCAGGCATATGCAGCAACTAGATCGACCTCAGAGGTTCCTTACAAAAAGGATACAAGGCATAAGAAACTTGCCTTATAGACTGCTGAGGGGTGAGCTATACTTGGCTTACAAGCCATCTGCAAACCACACACTTCTGAATCTCCTGTATATTCGTAAGTCAAAGAGTACCAGAAATACAAAGTTTAGGGACATGAATTTTGTCTGTGACTTAAATAGAAGATGTTGGAGAAACAGATATGTGTCCCAGAGACTGTCCCTCCTGTGGGACAGGCTGCCCACCCATGTGAAGCTGAGTTCATCTATTAACCAGTTTAAGCCCAACTTAGACCAGTGGATGGGAAACAGGAAATTTACACCAGGCCTGGCACCCATGTCCCTTACGGACAGAGGTAGCTTATACATGCCTGGCACTCAGTGTGATATTTGGAAACAGGATATCATTATTATTTTAGGAAAACTTGGCTGGGCTTAGAAAGCACCCCCCACAGATTGTTAGCTTAGTAATAATTTATGAATCTGTAATCTATTAATAATATCTTTCTTTTAATGATCTTATCTTATTAGTTTTATTTTACATGACATAAATCTTAAAAATGAAAAGTAACAGGAACCATCTAGATGTCTATCTTTCTATTTGGAAGTCAAAATAGGAAGTTCTGTCAGTTCAGGTAGCAGATCTGGGTTTCATCTTCTACAAAGGCAACTGATGAGGGATAGCCTTTATGTTAATAAAAACATTTCCAGTTTTGATGTAAGAGCTACATACTGAAAAAACTTTATCACATTTTAGAGTTACAAATACTTTAATTTGATTCCTACAATTTTTGCATATTTACATGGAATTAATGTATTCACTTACTTCTCTTTTCCTGTAGACAGCTTTTCTTATCTGGCAACTGCAGCTGTCTATAAGGCTTGAGCATGAATACCTTGAGTATACTTTATTCCCTTTCCTCACTATCTGATAATGTTTTATTTTTTTCTGAGTATCAAATCTCTTGAAGCTGTTTGAAGACTCTCATAAGGTGTTTTGCCTACAGTACTACTCCCATTACTGCAATATCTCTAGAGAATTAGGCAAATTAATACTTATTATGCCTGAATGAGAACTATTGCAAAAAACATCACTTTCACAAGACTTTTTTGCTTAACTTTATACTGTAAATCCATTGGTTCATTGGTAAGTAGTAGGCATTGTGTCTCCAAACCTTTACAAGCCTCACCAATCATCCTGTTCAACAGTTCTTTCCAGCCTTAAGGGGAGCGAGTCCAAATAAATCGAGAAAGAATTTGAGGCAGCCAATCTTATAAGATCATAGGAAGTTAATAAGCTAATAGTCCTAGAGCCCTTACAAGCTTAGTCAAGTTCTACCCTTATTTCCACAATCAGCACCAATTGCTTCTGTCCAAGAGGGACATGGGTAGAACCCCTTGGGTAAATTTACAGTTGCCCATCCAATCGTCCAGACTGCGTTTGAAGAGGGCCAATGAAGTGCTCTGTTTGACATGAAGTGGGAGTCTGTTACAAAGGTGTGGTAATCCCTGGAAGACAAGTCTGTCCCCTCCAGCAGGTTCTGTTAATGTCACATACCAGGATAAAGTCTTTAGAGCATGTAATCTGTGTACCATTTTACTTGCAGATATACAGCATTTCCAATAAAGCAGGGTCAAAGATTGCCTTATATGCAAGGCATAGATCATTTCTGAGTAGTCTGTATAAACAATAAAGTGACAGCGATTTCAGATGATCCACATAGGATAGATGCTGAAGACCTGGAATTTTCCTTGTGAGGAACCTTTGTGGTCTCTGCAATTGCTTGGAAAGGTACATACCAAAAGGGTTGCTATACTCAATTATTGGCCTAATGAGGGAAGAGCGCAGAGAGGTTATAACGTATTTTTTTCTGGATGAAATACCCTTACTTATGAGATGAGCAATATAGAATCCCCTTCTTACCACTGTGAAGACATGATGATCAAAGGTTAGGTTGCTGTCAACCAGTGTGCCCAGGTCTCTCACCAATGAGCACATACTTAGGTGTTGATATTGATGTGGTATTTAGCAGGAACACTGCAATTACTGAAAGAAATAATACATTTTTTGCATTGAGTTTAAAGCCATGACTTTGGTACCAATCATTTGTTTAAAACCCACTTGTAGGATGTTGAGTTCATTTGGAGATTCAATGACTGCTCCTAGTTTGCAGTCACAGACCTTTAGTTATTGCTTGTACTTTGGAGAGCTAATCAGAGGAAGGGAACTGAGCAAACTCGGATCTGTAATATATAACATTAAGTATCCTGCTTTTGCTTATTTTATGAGTTATTTATAGCACTTTTATTGTTGCTGCATACATTTCTAGCTAGTTTCACTGTATGTAACGTATTAACTGGAAATTGTCCACATTTATTAAGCATCTGTTTGTTTTTTTTTGTTCTGACTTCCTGACAAGGAGTGTATCATATAACTTGTTTGCAGTTAAAAGCTTTCTCTTGAGTATCCTTGCTCCTTTATCTGTTTAAAACTTTCATTTAAAGGCTCACTGCTGCTTTTCTGCTGTGATAAACATTTCTGTAGTTTTTTTTTCCTACCTAAGTAGTATGGATATTTGCAGCATTGTCCATATTAAGACTTGTGTTTTGGGCCTAGTTGTTTGTGGAGGCTGTGTGTCAGAGCACATGTTCAAGCCCATCTTAGTTTAGCCAAAGCCATTCTGCATTTCAGTAAAAGGGGATTGTTTATGGTCATTGGCTGATTGAGGTTACCTGGACTATGGCTTGGAGTAAGCACCTCATTGTTTTTTTCAAGCTTTTTATAAAGTTGTTTAAGGTTTCAACTTTCTGTTACCTAAGAAGTTAACTTGTGAGTGTTCCTGCCATTTCACACTGAGCTAATCAGAGGAAGGGCACTGAGAAAATTCCGATCTGTAATATATAACATTAAGTATCCTGTTTTTGCTTATTCTTATGAGTTATTTATAGCACTTTTGTCATCTGCTGCATACTTTTCTAGCCAGTTTCACTGTGTGTGAGGTATTAACTGGAAATTGTCTACATTTATTAAGCATCTGTTTGGGTTTTATGTTCTGATTTCATGCCAAGGAGTGTATGATATAACTTGTTTGCAGTTAAAAGCTTTCTCTAGTGTCTCCTTGCTCCTTTATCTTTTTAAAGGCTCACTGCTGCATTTCTGCTGTGATAAACATTTCTGAAGTTTTTTTCCTACCTAGGTAGTATGGATATTTGTAGCATTGTCCATATTCAGGCTTGTGTTTTGGGCCTAGTTGTTTGTGGAGGCTGTGTGTCAGAGCACACATTCAAGCCCATCTTAGTTTAGCCAAAGCCATTCTGCATTTCGGTGAGAGGGGATTGTTTATGGTCATTGGCTGACTGGAGTTATCTGAACTACGGCTTGGAGTAAGTACCTCATTGTTTTTTTTTTAGCTTTTTTTAAAGTTGTTTCAGGTTTCAACTTTCTGTTACCTAAGAAGTTAACTTGTGAACATTCCTGCCATTTCACACTGAGCTAATCGGAGGAAGGGCACTGAGCAAATTCGTTTCTGTAATATATAACATTAAGTATCCTGTTTTTTGTTTATTTTTATGAGCTATTTGTAGCACTTTTATTGTCTGCTGCATACTTTTCTAGCTAGTTTCACTGTGTGTGAGGTATTAATTGGAAATCGTCTACATTTATTAAACATCTGTTTGTTTTTTGTTCTTATTTCCTTTCAAGGATTGTATCATATAACTTATTTGCAGTTAAAAGCTTTCTCTAGAGTCTCATTGCTCCTTTATTTGTTTAAAACTTTCATTTAAAGGCTCACTGCTGCTTTTCTGCTGTGATGAACATTTCTGCAGTCTTTTTTCTACCTAAGTAGTGTGGGTATTTGTAGCATTGTCCATATTCAGGCTTGTGTTTTGGGAGTAGTTGTTTGTGGAGGCTGTGTGTCTGAGCACATGTTCAAGACCATCTTAGTTTAGCCAAAGCCATTCTGCATTTCACTGAGAGGGGATTGTTTATGGTCATTGGCTGATTGGGGTTACTTGGACTACGGCTTGGAGTAAGCACCTCATTGTTTTTTTCAAACTTTTTTAAAGTTGTTTCAACTTTCTGTTACCTAAGAAGTAATATATAACATTAAGTATCCTTTTTTTTGCTTATTTTTGCTTATTTTTACAAGTGATTTTTAGCACTTTTATTCTCTGTTGCATACTTTTTTAGCTTGTTTCACTGTGTGTGAGGTATTAACTTGAAATTGTCTACATTTATTAAGCATAGGGTTTTTTTGTTTTGATTTCCTGCCAAAGTGTATATCATATTATTTCCCACCCTCCATCCCTATTGGTATCGTGTTCTTATACTGGTGGCTTTGCAGTTGCCCACCCCTATTGTAAATTTGATCTGGGACACTCCTCCCAGTCTAGTGTCATTACCTCATTCTACCTAATCCAGGGAGAACATTTGAGAAGGCCAACCCACTTAGTTTCTGCTCCTCCTTTTCCCTTTCCATTTTACAAAAACAAAAAAAAATTCTAAGCTTCTTTCCTCTAAGTCGTCTAGTCCAGATACAGATTTGCTGTATCCAGGACTGTTTGTAAGCTTCTGAGCCACCAAGCTTTTCTGTGTTAGAGGGAAGCCTTCTAGCTTAATTTTGTTTCTGAGAACTAGCCAGTTTTTTAGTTTCAGCACTCAAATCTGTTTCTTTGAGCTCACCACTTTTTTTCAGAACTCATTGTAAGCACTAAATAAACTAAAAATTACTACAGCACTCAACCTTCCTCACTTGTGAAGAGGAAAATAGTTTTAGTACCTAATAAATGAGCAGATATCCAGGCATGTCTAATCATCAGCTCCCAGTGTTTTCTTCTGTCTACCTGATGAATCTGTGTATCTTGGGGCAATGCAGCAATTGCCTCATGTAGACAGACAACCCTCTCCTCCTACCACAAAACACTACAACCTGTGAGAGATGCACTTGTATAGCCAAACTGGAAGCAAAGCTCTCTACACCCAAGACTGGAATAGACAGTCAAGAGGAGAAGGTAAACACTTGCACCACACCACACTCATCACATAGTCCCTCAAAACCTACACCACCAAAACACACACATAGAAACACAAAACACACATCTACATTCATGGAGGCTCTCAATAAAAATCTGCCCATGCAAAAGGGACCTCCAAAGCAGAAATTCAAGCAACATCCACCCCCCCAACACAACCCAAATGACACATATTCCACAAACTCAACATATCCCACTCAACCACAGCCCATAAGGCATAACAACGTACCCAACACTCTAGTCATAGGTGACTCTATAGTCAGGCACACTGATGTTCCACTCACCAGGCTAAACAAGGAGAAAGTTACTGTCAGCTGCCTGTCAAATGCCAGGATCTACCACATAATGCACACACTCAGGTCACTCCACAAGTACAAATATGACTCTGTCATTGTCCATGTTGGTGTGAATGACCTGAGATGTACCTCCCTGGACTACATGAAAAGAGACATGAAGGAGCTGTCTGATCTTGTAGCCCAGGCAGGTATGACCCTAGTCCTGAGTAGCATCCTGCCATCACCCAAAATGATACCACAATACAAGGACAAAATGATTGACTTCAACAATTGGCTAAGCTTCTGGTGTCATTCTAATGGGATCCAGTATCTGTCTGCCTGGAATGACATGATCGATAAACCATGATGCTTTGCCTGAGATGGCATGCACCTGTCGCCCTTGGGATTCCGGATACTGGCTAAGGCTTTTGCCACCCCTATAGTACCTTTTTTAGGAAAGGTTCAAATGACAAATTCATCATCATAACAGGCAAGCAAAGCAAAATCCGAGTGTAATGCTGCTCAATGCTAGAAGTCTAAACCTCAAAATGTACTCACTCGAGGCACTCCTTAAAATGGAGAACATCGACATCTGTGTAGTGATAGAGACCTAGTTCAAGGCTCCAGAGAGTACCCTGCATTACAAGGCTATAATTCATACCACACCTTTCAGCCACCTAACCTGGACCGAAACACTAAAGGCGGAGGTGTGTCCATATTCATTAAGGTTGCCCACACCTCCAGGCTAGTTGCTCAGCATAATCCATCTGAGATTATCCAAGTGCAACTAACTCTGGGCAAGACTGCAATACAAATTGTAGCTTGCTACAGATCCCCCATCATAACCCAGGATTCACACTCCTCATTTCTTGATACACTGGAAAATATTAGGGTACAACCTAATATCCTAATAATGGGCGATTTCAACTACCCCACCATTACCTGGGAAAACTACTCATGTACTCTTGTGCTCAACGTTCTCTGGAATTCATAAATTCCAATGCCTTGTATCAACTTATCCACACCTCCACCAGGGGCAGCAATATCCTAGAGCTGGTCATTACAAACATGGGCAACTGGTGTTCCACACCAGAGGTCAATTCCTCGTTGGTCAGATCCGACCACAAGCTAATCACCCTAGACATCCACATCCTACCCCCACCCCCCCCATTAGGAAAACCACCATATAACAAAGCCAACTTCATGCTTCTTAAGACAGAAGTGACAAACGTCACGACACCCATGCTGATGGTCAATAGAGGTACAACTGCTGAATCCTACACAAATGCACTTTATAAGCACTTACATGATTGCATAGATCATGCAAATCCCTAAAAGAACCAAGATGCTATCCTCCAAAAAAAGGAAGTCACTCTGGTCGTCTTCTGCATAAACAAACTCTACAACAGAAGAAAGAAACTGTTGCAAAAAAGAGAAAAATCCCATGATTGGAAGAACTCCCTGGTCAGCCTCAGTAAGAAGCTGAGATCCCTCATAAAATCCTCCAAAGCTCGTCACAAAACCAAAGTCACCATTTATTCTAAAGACAACCACAAAGCATTCTTTAGCTATGTCAAGAATCTCAATGCCAAAACTCAGATCTGCTCTGAGTTACAGCACAATGGCACTAAATATACAGAACCAACTGATGTTGTCAACATCCTATCAGATAGTTTCAATGCTAACTTTACCCTGCTCTCATCCCCTAAAGGGCCCATCTCTATACTGGAAGAATGCAAAGTTCCTGTAATCACGGCTGCACAGGTAAAAAAGATCCCTCATAAAATCCTCCAAAGCTAGTCACAAAACCAAAGTCACCATTTATTCTAAAGACAACCACAAAGCATTCTTTAGCTATGTCAAGAATCTCAATGCCAACACTCAGATCTGTTCTGAGTTGCAGCACAATGGCACTAAATATACAGAACCAACTGATGTTGTCAACATCCTAGCAGATAGTTTCAATGCTAACTTTACCCTGCTCTCATCCCCTAAAGGGCCCATCTCTATACTGGAAGAATGCAAAGTTCCTGTAATCACGGCTGCACAGGTAAAAAAACACACTCTCCAAATCCAAGAACACAGCATCCATGGGACCTGACAACATCCCAGGCTGTGTTCTACACGAACTACAGAATAAACTGGCACCCCACCTAAGTACCATGTTCAATCATAGTCTCACCTCAGGTTTTGTACCCACTCAATAGTACACAGCAATAGTTATCCCACTCCACAAAGAGGGAGCCACCGGCCCATTAGCTTGATGAGCCTGGTTTGCAAGGCTATGGAATGTATCATCATGGAACTTATAAACAATGACATTGGTAATCTCCAAACTCTGGTCCCCACCCAGTTCGGGTTTGTAAAAGGCAGATCATGTCTCCTAAACCTGATAGACTTCTTTGAAGCGTTCACCAAAGCCGTAGATGAGGGTAAGGTGGTTCACACAGCCTATCTAGATCTCGCCAAGGCTTTTGACACCATCCCCCACTCTGAAATTATATATAAACTCACTGAACTAGGTATAAATCCCTATGCCACCAGATGGGTTGCCAACTGGCTCACTGACAGAACCTACACTGTGAAAGTAGCAGACTCCAAATCCAATGTCAGACCAGTGACAAGTGGAGTACCACAGGGTTTAGTCCTGGGTCCTCTTTTGCTTGGTACCTACTTATCTGAAGTTCAGGCTAACAAAGAAGGTCTTTGGCTAATGAAGTTTGCAATGACTGCAAACTAGGAGCCATAGTCAAACCTCCTAATGATGTGGACATCCTACAAAAGGGCCTCACTGAGACAGATGCCTGGTGTAAAAGCCATGGCCTCAAGCTCAATGCCAAAAAGTGCATTGTTATCCCTTTTGTTAAAAACTGTGTACCCATTAACTACCACATAGTGGGTAGTCTTACTTAACACCTAAAGTATGATAATAGACCTTGGGACACAGGCGGACAGTAGTCTCTCCTTTGATAATCACATCGCCACAGTAGTCGGGAAATCCTTCTATGTGGCACACCTCATCACAGAAGGTTTCTCATCCAGGAAAAAAGAGGTCATTGTTCCCCTCTACTCATCACTCATTAGACCCATTATAGAGTACAGCTCCCCTTTTGGTATGTACCTCACAAGACATCTACAACAACTGGAAAAGCCACAGAAATACCTCACAAAGAGGATTACTGGCCTCAAACAGATGTCCTATGCAGACCGTCTCAAAAAACTCCAGCTTTACTCCGTCGCATATCGCCTACTCAGAGGCGATCTCTGCCTAACATACAAATCTATGTCAAACCCAGAGCTGTTGGACATGCACCACTTAAAGAAATCCCAATCCTTTTGATCTACATGCTCTAGGGACCTAAACCTTGTCACCACAATAAACAGAACATGCTGGAAGGATAGATTCCTGTCCCAGAGACTTCCCGTACTCTGGAACAAACTATCTATCTATAGCAAACAAAGCTCCTCATTAGCACTTTTCAAGAAAAATCTTCATGATTGGATGGGAGATAGGAAATTCACCCAAGGGGATCACTTCTGTGGCTCTGCTCAACAGGGGCACAGGAAAATAATTTTATTGGGTGGTGAAAGCCAGTGTACCTTTTGGTTAGGCTTATATAGGCCCTAGGTCCAATAGCCTAGTATCTACTTATGAACCTAAGAAATAGATTCCAAACAGTAGATGTCCCAGGATTAATCCCTGTGGAACACCACTGGTTACAGTTCTGCTGTTAGAGGTTCTGTCAGTGAGCCAGTTAGTGACCCACCTAATGATATAAGAGTTGATACCTAGGTGGGTGAATCTGTCAATGATGCCTGGGGAAGGATAGTGTCAAACACCTTAGCTAAGTCTAGGTAGGCTGTATGCACAGATTTTCCCTCTTCCAGGGCCTTGTAGACTATCTCAAAGAAGTCCACCAGGTTTAACAGGCATGATCTCCCTTTGACAAATCCAAACCGAGTAGGGTCAAGTGTTTGGAAAGTACCTATATTTTTGTGGATAAGGTCTATTATGATTCGCTCCATGGCCTTGCAGAGGAGGCTAGTTAATCTGATATGTGTATATCTCCCTGGGTCAGTGGAAGGACCACCTTTGTGCAAGGGGATTGAAGAGTACCCAGTGGTGTTGCTAATTCTTGTTTAAGCCCATGTAGGACACAACCTGGGAAGTTATCAGGACCCATAGATGCTGTGATTTTTGTCCTTTGAGAGGACATTTATGACCTGCTCTTTAGAGATACAAGGTAGAGGACAGGTGGTAGGGATGTCATGGAATATGTGCGGCTGCGAGAGGAGAGTGAAGTTTCCACAGAACCTGTTGGCTAACAGATTAGCTATGTCCACAGGTTCAGTATATGTGGTATCATTAACTGCCAGTAAGGCACAAATCTGGGCCTTTCCTTCTAGGTTACAGATATAACTAAAGAATGCTTTGTGGTTGACCTTAGTTGACAAAGCTAATTTGGATTCATAGTTTGCTTTGGAGGACTTCACAAGAAGTCAAATTTGCTTGTTTAAGCTAAGGAGGGAGTGTTTCCAGTTTAGGCCTCACTTCCTTTTACTCTCAGACAGCAATTTCTTTCTCTTCTTGTAAAGCCTGTTGATGGCAGTTGTCCACCAGGCAGATTTGCTCTTCCTTGCGGAGCTTGTTTTAGTCCTACCAAGTATGGCACAGTCAATGCAGTTATACAAGTGTTTGCATAAAGCACTGGTGTAGAACTCGGCATAGTTCCCAGTTCAATCTGAATGGGGAGGTCCAGTAAGGTTATCTATACCATTCCATAAGAGGTTATAGTCTGCTTTGGAAATTTTTTTTAGTTTAGTTGCTGCTGTGGAGGTGGGGTTAGGTGTAATAGTTACTTTGAATGAGACTGATATGTGGTCAGATCTCACTAGGGAAGACCGCAAAGTTGGGCTGCTACAGTGGTCCCCGATATCGGTAAGCACCAGATTCAGGATGGTATCACTCATTGCGGGGGTGTAAACCAGCTGGTCCAGGACACTGGAGTTAAAAAAGTCAAGGAACCTTTGGACAAGTGAGTTATAACACAAGTAATTTACCCATTCAATGGATGGGTAGTTAATGTCACCCAAAACCATGGTGTTCAGATGTATCTTGATAGACTTAAGTAGATCCAAATAGGCAAAGTGGGTGTCCTGATTCATGGAGGGGGTCCTTGAAGATGGCCAGGGAGCTATTCTGCATGACATGTTCTAAGAGGACAGAGGCAAGTATTAAACTGGAGTAAGACTTGATCAAGCCCACGTCTTATTTATCTCCTGATTATTTCCTTTAACTTAGTATTTTTAGTTGCTATCTGTTCTGCAAAGGAATAGAAGGTTAAAGAGGGTTGGATCTTACATGGCTGAAAAGACCAGACACAGACCTATATGGGGCAACTTATAAGAGACTAATTACAGAGACAGCTGTCAGTCTGTCCTGATATGTAAGATTTTCCAGACCACTGATCTTTTTAGTTACAAATATCAGCATTCTCTCAATTTGAGTGATATGGTTAGACATATATTTTTTATATTTTATTTATTTCATTTATTTATTTAACATTTGTTTACCAGGAAAGACCAACTTGGAACAAAGCCAATTTTCAACAGAGGCCTGGGGAGAAACACTCCAGACATGTCTTTGTAACATGGGAGGAAACCGGAGTACCCGGAGGAAACCCACATGGACACAGGGAGGACAAGCTGATTCCAAACAGAAGGTACCTCAGCTGAGAATCGAACCGGAGAAACTCCTACCGTGAGGTGACAACACAACCGCTGCACCACTGCCCCAGCCACATACATGCCAAAAGGTGCATTAAGGCTAGTTAATACTTTTTTGATCTAGTGGATGTATCTTCGAAAATCATAAGTGTTCCAAATAATTGCAGAAATTTGATGGTCAAATAATAAGGACTTATCAATAAAAATGCCTAGATCCCTTGTGACACTGTCTGACAGAAGAGGTGTATAACCTCTATGGTATGCGAAAATGTTTTATTTACCAAAATAAGCAATGCTATTTTTTTACATGTAATTTGAGACCAATGTCCTTGCATCAACTGTTCACATGGTCTAACCCATGTTAGAGCAATTGTGAGTCAGGTGAATATTAAGCAACACCCAATTTACAGTTATTATCAAACTTAGATAACCACAGGCACTGACTGTCTAAAAAAACAGATGCCAACTTGAAGAGCTGTGTACACTACTGGTAACTTTTTTTGCTTTCAGAAGTAGCACCTGTGATTCTAACCACAAGGGTTCTGTCAGAGAACCAATTAACTATCCACTACATCATACAGATTTATATTCAGATTTACAAGTTTGTCAGTAATGACTGTATGGGAAATAGTGACAAAGGCTTTGGTCACATCCAGATATGTTTTACTTTATGCATAACTGCTATCTACTGCTTCACTTACTTTTCAAAGACATTAATGAGAATAAAAAAGCAGGGCTAAGTTAATCTGGGTCCAGTACTGAGAGATTTTCAATGTTCAGAATATGAAGGCCTGAGATAATATGATCCATAGCTTTACAAATTATGCTACTTAGACTAATGGGTCAATAATTACCAAGGTGAATGGCTGGGTCACCAGTGTGTCATGGCATTACAATGGCTATTTTCAAGGCTTTGGGAATGCAACCACTGGAGAGGCTTAGAGTAAAGAGGTTAATTAGGGGCTCAGGTAGGCCATATTTGACATTGTTAATCAGCTAACCTATTAGATTATCACAGCCCATGAATGAGGTGTTTTTAGCTTTTGAGCAGTCTGACAGAACTTGTTTTGTAGTAACTAAAGGGGATGGCTGAATTGTGGAATCTATGAAATAGCTATAACTGCAGCTGGAGTAAAATTTCCACTAAAATTTGTCAGCTGGGATATTATCTATTTCCTCTGGGCAAGAGAGTGCGTTATTATTCTCATATAAGTGGTTTATTTCTCTTGTTATATAATTTGCTTAAAGAGACATTCTACCGTTGGAGTTTGAAGTCATATCACAATTCTTTTGCTTTCTATTTGACTAACTCAGAGGTGCTTCCTCATTTGTGTAACGATTTTTCTCCCTCATTCACTGACGTACCATTACTTAATGTGAAGCTGAAGGAGAAGACATTACCTCCCACCCATTCATACTAATTAGGTAATTCCTCCCCATGTTCCTTGGGGCACATTTAATATCTTGCTCTTTCCTCAGGTTATGACTCTGTAAATTAAGACACACAGACAATCTGGTATCTCTGAACCGTAAATTAGTTTAAATGATATGATTGCTCATCTGTACACAGTCAACTCTCTATAATATTCCATTAAAGGAGATAAACATAGATTATAATTTATTTTACCAAACACATATTGGCATACCTTTTAACTGTCCCTAGTTTTTGAGAGGTTCCGTGTCAATAAAACCTGCATTTAAAAAATATTCAAAAATATTGGGTATTTTCCATAATTATTTTTTGCTTTATCCTTAATGCTGGAGATAAAAGGGTGAGAACTATGACTATGGATGTTATCCCTTAATAAACTGATTTTATAGTTGCAGTGGTTCTCCTCCTCAGCACTAGAAGCTACCATGCCTTGTCATGACAAAATGCATTTCTAGCCATATTAACCATCTCATATATAGTACTTCTGAAGGTGGATGAATGCCTCATGCATGTCTGTCAGGTGAAGGAATAAACATCTCAGAAGGCCTGTTGTATGTTAACTGCCTGCTACATCTTACATAATGTGATGCATGGTAACCTGGCAAACCAACCAGATTATAGGGGTGATAAAAAAAAAGGGAGGAGCCACTGCCACCACAAGCCTGTCATACAGCATATGTGTGACACATACGCACCCAGCAGGTGTGGAATGCTATTTCCCAGGTCTTCAGAGGAATGTAATGTGATGCATCTACAAAGAAAGAAGCTGTATTAGTAATAGTAGAGAATGTATATAAAGGTGACACCTCTGAAGTCATATGAAATGTATAGGCAATCCTAAAGAACTATAAAAGTATAACTAACTGGAGTACTGAAATGTATGCAATGACTCATAGCATATGGGTCAACATGTGTCAAACTGATGGTATGTGGACCAGGAATCACAGCATGGGACTGGCAACAGGACTTGGCAGCAGTGAGGAGAGGGAGGGTACCCCAGATTCTGTCTACACCTATACATGAGATAAAAGTGTCACTGTCTGCATGTCAAAAACACTAGTAACACATTGTCTAAATGAGATGACGGTGTGGTACTCCTCATTTGGGCAGGTAAGTGACAATACACTATTGTTACATATCATTAGACTGTAGCTGCAATACTTTTTACAGTAAATAGTTTGTTTCATGAAGTTCATGGCAGTCTGGCAATGCCAGTGGTATGACATTTTTATTGCTTCAGGGGAGGAGTGTGACATCTAAAAATGTCACCACACATCTGGCCTTCATGGAGATGGGCCTCACATATTTGGTGAGACATGCGTCACTTAAAACACTGAAGAGGCCTAGCTATAGAAGACTGCACCTGTAGACTGAGATGCAGGAACTCCATATACTAGTCCAGTGTCTGACTAGCAGTAGCATCTCCAGTTGTGATGTGTGCAGCCCTACAATGGTAGTCCTGCCATGGGACACCACAGCAGGTCTGCCTGTAGGTCACTGCGGTGTATGCGTTTCATCCATTAATCTGTCAGTGTGATGTTTCAGAGTGCACCACATTGTGGCTGTTCTTTAAAGGTGTTTACCCTCTCCAACATCAGACATGCTCCCACAAATGCCACCTACTGCTACTTAGTGACAGAAAATGGGATAAAGTAGTAGACCTACATGTAACCCCTCCTTTTTCCTGGTCCATGTGCCATGAGCAGAAGAGTCATCAGTTTCAGCACTAGTAATGGCCCATCTGCTATTGGCACTATAAAGGAAGCTGAAGCATCCTGAGCATGCTCCAATGCAACATCAGCTTACATAGAAGGTGCAGCAGTAACATTCCGCAGACCAGGCCATTAAACATCAAAGATATGCAGACACAGCATTATCGGTACCTGTAGCAAAGTAAGTGTGTCTCATTGATACACAATCCCCCAAATAATAATAATAATAATAAATATGGGCTACCCACTGATGTGTTTACTGTAAATACTTAATGCCAATGTAGATAGGCCATCCAGTCTGTTTTTGGTACCCACAGCATCCTTGCTAGTGCTATGCCACCCATGCTCTAAGTACATGACTGCCCTTTCCCATTGGAGTGTGCATATTGCAGATCATCCACCTAGGAGAATGATTCATTCTTCTGTACATTACTGTTATCTTGTTTGATGCACAGACACTGTGGTCCATCATTAATATTGCACTATGTTGTTGTATAATTCAATAACAGTGATTATCCCATGGTTGTGCTGCAGTGATGTGTTTATGAATTATGCAGCATTTTATTGTGTTCTCCAGTTCAAATAAATCTGTGGTTCCTGTAACGGTCTGCTATGTTCACGAATCAGCCTATTGATGTTTTTAAAAATCCAGCTGATTATGTTCTTTTTGTGAAGTCTTCTTGAGCATTTTTGTACACTCTGACCGAATGTTTCCATGTAAATTATCTGTTTGGAAGCATTCTGAACTACTTGATCTAGGATTCTGACATAAGAGGTAGTGCGTTTCTGAAATCAGCTAACACATGTTTAAAAAGGAAGAATAAAACTACTTATCTATGGATAAAACCAAATCAAGAAAATACTAAACCTGCAATACACTTGCTGTTCAAAATCATTCCAAAGCAAACAAAGTAAAATGGCAAAGTTACGTCCAAACAGTTTATTTTAAAACAGATAAAAACGGTAGATAGCAGCAAAATTACAAAGCACAAAGCCTTCGGATTACTCCTTCCTCAGTGTGATGCAAGTCTGCTAAACACATCCTTATTTAATTGAAGTATACAATGCATAACAAATGAAGCAGCCAGGCGGATAACTAGAATATAATTCAATTATGAACACAATTTACTTAAAGGGTTAAAGCAGAAAATGCATATTCTAACTTCATGTCTCTATATATACATTATTTCTTCAAGCACAACTGTTTGCGCTTTAAGATAGATTTAATAGATATTGTAGAATTTATGCCAGGATATTTATCAGCTTGCAATTTAACTATCCAACTATATTCCTTCTGTTCTAAGTCATTGTTTTGATCACCTCCCCTTATATTAGTCAAACATATATCTATCACTCTGAATGCAAAATTATGTGCATTATTAGACTCCTTTACATGTTTTACTATTGCATTTGTTAAAATACATCTTCTAGTATCAGATTTATGTTCTATGATGCATTCAAGTAGTTTTCTGATTGATTTACCGACATAGAAACTAGGGCATTGTTCACAAGTAGCCAAATAAACTATGTTACTAGTATGGCAGGTAACTGTGCAGGTAAAAGAAAATGATTTCTATGTAATAGGATGTATAAACATGTTATTCTTACAAATAATACTACATACTGAGCAATTTAGACATGGGTAAGTACCCTTTCTATTTAACTAAGATTTATTCCTTGATTTCTGACGGAAATCTTTATAACATAATTTATTTTTTAAATTGGATGAGTTCTTATAGGGAAGTTTGGGGTTTGGTGTGATAAAATTAGTTAGTTCTGGTAGGGCCATCAAAATCCCCCAATTGTTGGAAATAATTTTCTTAACATCAGCTGTGCATCTACTATACGTGGTTGTATAGAGTAGAAGATTTGTTCTATTCTCATTCTCAGATCTATGTACAATATCAACATTACTAGATGGTGAAAAATAAGGTTTAGCTGTAGTTTGTCATTGTTCCAGAACTAGTCTTTCTTCTTTAGCTAATAATTTAACATCATAACCCCTTTGCTGGAATTCAAAATTCATGTCATGCATTTGTTTTATACATATATTATCATTGGTGTTTAACCTGCTACCTCTAATAGAACTGACTTTTAGTAACACTTTTAAATATATGACTAGGATGCATACTTTTTCTATGTAAGTATTTATTTTTGTGGGTGGGCTTCTTATAAATTTGAGTAGATATAATACTATCTGTTAAATTCATAAGTAGATCAAAAAAATGTATTTCATTTGGTGAACTAGTCATTTCAAATCTTAAAAAAGATGTAGTCTTATTTAAATATACAAAAAATCATTCAAAAGCTCTTAATTACTTCCCCACACAAAAAACACATCATCTACAAAATGCTTCTAGAATAAAATGTAAGGTCTGAAGTAAATAGGACAATCATAAACATATCCTTCTTCCCATTCATTTAAAGTTAAATTGACATATGTATTTGCAATCGGTTTTCCCACTGCAATACCTGTAGTTTGGTAATATAAGAATGTCATTAAAAAGAAAAATATTATCATTCAGAGTGATATCTAATAGTTCACATAATGTTTAATTTTCTTTACAACTAAATTCAGTATATTTACTTAAAACATCTCTGACTGCATTAATTCCATACTCATTAGGAATAACAGAAAAAAGAGATTTAATATTTAATGTTACTAAAAATATGATGAAATATCTATATTCTGTTGCCAAACAAAAAGTTTACCAAGGAAATCATGTATATCCTTGATATAACTTTCAACATGAGATAATATAGGGCTTAGCATAGTTTGTAAATATAGGAAGATAGATTCTGTTATCCAGCCTCTTCCTGAAATGATAGGTCTCATGGGAGGGCTGGTAAGGGATTTATGTAGCTTAGGCAAGCCATAAAAAATAGGTGTTTTAGGACAGGGTATAGAAAAATAATACAGTAGCTCTATAGGAATATCATTGTTAGCTTGTAATTCAAACAATGACATATTCACTCTACTAATACATTGTGCTAGTTCACTGAATGAAATCTGCTTAAAAGCAGATGTATCAGATAATAGTTCAAGCATAGAATTATTATAATCAGGAAAACTTGGTAACTTCACAAATGAAAAGGAAAAAAGGTTGAAACGCCAAACCAATTCCACATGAAAGCACGGACACCAGATATAAGCTTTCATTCACTTTAATAACTCTGAACTTCCTCAGAAAACACATCCACCCGAAAAGGACATTTAAATACTCCATTATCATGTCACATGATCAGTGATGTGTCTATTAGCCAAATACTTTCCTAATTTTCATATATTAATCATTTCATAATTTAAAAATATTTCTACACACAATAGTCACTTAATAATCACATAAAAAAATATGTATATATATATATATATATATATATATATATATATATATATATATATAAACAATACATAAAAATATTCTACTTGAGTTGCAAAAAGCATTTTATATTAATATCAAAAAAACTTGTAATAGCAACAAAGCAGCCAAGTATCACTAGGACGTTAAAAAACCATAAAATATTTATTGTAAAAAACAACACAGTAAGCGCTTTCGCTAAAGAGCTTCTTCAGACTGACAAACATTATTATCAAGTTCCGGTCCTTATATAAAAAAATTCAAAAAACTGAAACCAATCACAGAAAAATACCAATTAAAAAATTAGGAATTTTTAAAGGTACACAAATAGCATTGCACATATAAGCGCTCCTGAACTACATATACTAGAGGGGATCATAATGCCCTAGCTAAACATGTAGTTCGTTTTGGGGATGACCACCATTTTACATTTAGAGTTATTGAGTTGATCCCCTCTAGTATAAGAGAAGGAGATATTAGGAACCATACAGAATTCAGAGAAAATAACTGGATTATTACACTTGGGGCGGACAGAGGCCATTGTATGAATGAAAGGGCAACCATCAAACCCCTACTAAAAAAGCGTAGGATACCAAAATAATTTATATAAGCATGAATACACACATGCCCTTTCTGTTTTATATTTTAATGTACGTTTTTATATGTGTGGTATATATGTGTGATTTTTATTTTATGTTCTATATGTGAATTAGTTCTCATATACATCCATGTAGTTCAGGAGCACTTATATGTGCAATGCTATTTGTGTAACTTTAAAAATTCCTAATTTTTTAATTGGTATTTTTCTGTGATTGGTTCCAGTTTTTTGAATTTTTTTATACAAAGACCAGAATTTGATAATAATGTTTGTCAGTCTGAAGAAGCTATTTAGTGAAAGCGCTTACTGTGTTGTTTTTTTACAATATATATTTTATGGTTTTTAACGTCCTAGTGATACTTGGCTGCTTCGTTGCTATTACAAGTTTTTTGATATTGTTTGCCATTTGTACAATGGAGCACTTGTCTTGTGGGAGTGTTGTGCCTTGCCATTGACATTTTATATTAATGATGTCATTTAAACCTGGTTCACAATCTGCAGCCAGGCAAATTTGCCACCTAGATTCCTTACATTCCAACCAAATTTTATAATCTCCAGATAACATATCTTGATTGACACTATCCAAGACAGAAAATACAAGGTTTTTAAAATTAGTACAAATAGTAGCACGTCTTGCCAGAGCATTAGTATGTTCCCCATTCTTTATTGCCAACAGATGTTCTTAAATTCGTCTTTTCAGACACCTGACAGATTTTCCAATGTAATAACTTGCACATGAAACACACTGTGCACCATACACAACCATTTCACTTTTGCACATGTAATATCCCTAAGACCAAAAAGTTTTGTTGTTATGACTAAAAGTAACTGAAGACATATTACTACTATACCTACACCGTCTGCAGGTGTTACAAGCATAACTACCATTCTTGTGTACAGAAACTTTATTCATATCACTATTAGAATTTGAACTCTGTTCAAGTAAACTATTGATGTTAATATCCTTTTTGTATGTAAATAAAGGCCATAAACCAACAATTTTTACTAACTCAGAGTTGCCTAAGAGAATTTTCCAGTTGCCACTAATTATTTCTCTTATAGACCACATTTCATTAGTTATAGGAAATGGAAATGAACAGAAAAATTTTTTTCACTATTCAAAAATTCAGTATTCCTCTGTCCTTCTGTTCGTGCGACACAAATAGTACAGTCTCTTAAAACTGGACTTGCCTTTCCTTTTCTTAAGACCAAAACTTCTCTTTCTATCCTTTGCAACCAATGCTTTTCATATCCTCTAACCTCAAACTTCTCAAAACATCTACTTCTTTAAGGAAAATCGTGTCTTGAGAAGTTAACCTACTTAGCCTAATGAGCTGTCCCTTCACCACTCCTTTCTTCATATGTAGTGGATGAAGGCTGTCTTTGTGTAGGTATTGGTTGGCAAAAACTGACTTTCTGTGTATTTTACTAATAAACTGCTTACACTGAAAATCAAAAGGTAAATGCAAGTCCAAGAAATCAAGATTACATCCAAACCAACTGATCTTAAATTTTAAAAAATCCGTAGATTTGTTCAAATCAGAAACAAAATCTACAAACTCATTATGGCTACCTTTCCGTAAAAAAAAAAGATCTTTATTCATTCATCATTATTATAATCAGTGACATTCATCAAAACAATACCACCCCCTTATCATCTTCTTTTATAACAATATCACTATTCTTTATTAACTTATCTAATGCTGCCTTTTCAGTTACAGATAGTTTCTAAAACTTTTTAAATTTATCTTCAGTATATAACTTATGTAATTGTTGCTGACCTATATTTTAACGGCTGTAACAACAGGGTTACGAAACGGGATAAATGTGCTGCTTTTTCTACATAGTAAAGGTGCTTGAATTTGAGAATCTTTATACAATAATTTTAAATTAAGAGTTCTTGTAAAACGTTTCAGGTCAGTAATAGCATCCACAATCATATCTTTTTGGGTGGGTATAAAAGTCATGCCTTTACTTAACAATGCAATGTCGGCATCAGACAGTTCAATATTGAAGAGATTATACACAGGGCAATTTTGATTGGTTATCTCTGTATTCGACTCCGTGCTTGTGGGCCTATAATCGCATTTCTGATGTAAGAGGTACTGTATTTATGAAATCAACTAACACATTTAAAAAGGAAGAATAAAACTGTTTATCTATGGATAAAAAACGGTTAATTATGGGTGAGTACGAGGAACTACGACAGTAGCAGACTTCGAGAAGAAAGTCATATCTCACAGGCCCAATCAATACCGATACAAACCAAAATATTATGTTTTATACAAAAAAAAAAGGGTCAATCTTTTGTTTGATCTGACGATTTAGCCAGCATTCAGAAATGTGCTAGCTATCCAGGGAAAATGTAAAATATTGGCATATAGTAGGAAGTGAAGCCATGGTAATATTTGTGTTCCGAGGGGAGATTACAGCCCAAGTATGGCCATTGCTGCAGTAGGTCAGAACTAGTTGAGGTCAGATATCAACTGTATGTATTTAGAAGGTTGTATGCCTACCGGAAATATATCAATGGAGGCAAAATGAAACTGGACAGGTGAAAGATATATACAAAAACTGTTAAAGCATGGTATGTATAGAAATATGTTTTACTGTAGTAATCTATTCATGAATTGATCAACATAATTATTTATTGATAAAGAATAAAAATAGCAGTTTGTAATCAAATGAAAATGTGAAATTTTCACAGAAGCTAGACCAGTTATTTTTAAGTATAAATGTGTATAAAGGGGAGAGATGCCATGGAAGTAGGGTGAGAAAAGGATAAAGAAAGAAGGAAATGCTTCCAAACTAACAGCTAGGAACCACTGCTGCCTAAAATGTTAGCGTCTACCACAATGACAACTTGTCTGCAGGTAAATAAAGATTGCTGCTGCTATAATAGATGGCATAGCTTTACTTTCTGTGGGATAATATAAAATACTGCACAACTAATGAAAGCATCTAAAATAAATGCCTTGTAAACTGTCGTGGTCAGCATCACTCATCAGCCCATATTCAGCTTGTGTACCATAATAGCAGGAAAGCTTACTTTAATTTTCTATTTATTGGAAACATTCTTATCCTGACTAACTAATTAGAAAACTACAGTTTAAAACAAATTACTGGATATTACAGATCTACTACAGCAAACATTATTGTTGTTAACAGTATACATAAAAAAAATCAATTTGAGTTTCAATATATTTCAATATTAAGAATATTAGCATTGCTTGTTGTAGCAGAAATGAAATGTTCACCTGTTGGACTCATATACAGTGAAAATTCACTCATTAATTCCATTATCCCTCCCAAATATAAAATAATGTGCTAGTAATAAAATAGCAAATGTGTATTATTTAATGAACCATTTGCATATGTTTGCACCAATTATTTGATAAACCTCTCCCTTACTCAAACACCATTTCCTGTCAGACAGGACCATAGCCTTACCCATATGTACATCTGTGTATTGAGGATAAAACTGTTTTCCATGAAAAAGTAGTATTAATTAAAGTTGTAACAAATTTACAGATATTACTAGCACATGCGTTAGTGAATGCGGCTTCAGAGAACAATGTATGATTAACTACTTCAACCACTTAGGCAAGAGACATAGCAGCATATAAATACTAAATGCTGCAGGATATAATGCACTAAGCTATACTGTTCACTCGGCATCAGCAAAGCAGTTCATAAAGCTATGTCCGACCCATCAACATAATCAAAGCCGTGCATAATTCAGTTAAGTTCAAAAACAGTCACTGAAATCAGCACAGATATTTAAGATTTTAATAATATGTTTAACGTTCTAATGGTATAAACTCAAATGGGTCCTGTCCTCCCCAACACTGGCATCAATTGACACATACTGAAGCTAGTATATTGTTACTCAAGTGTCGAAAGTTCAAACATTTCAGTAATTATGGCATATTCCAAAAGTAAAAAAAACACACACACACATACAAATTGTGTTTGTGTGTATGTGTGTATAAAACTAAATAAATACAAACTATAGCTCAGTAGCTTTTGCAACCCTTCTACTTTACATGGAGAGTAAGTATTTCCTTTTTGCTGTAATATTTACAATTCATGTTTGACATTATCCTAGCAGATATCCTATACTTAAATCTGCAAGTCCTCATATAGACTTGTTAGCCTAGGACCTGTTCTTTAAATGTTCTCTCTTCAGTTTTCCAAACAGTTTCATATGTTTAGTAAGCTCAGCAACTGTATTTATATGAACACTTCAAAGTATTTGTCCATTTCTCTTTTTAAGACAATTTGCATTGGGATCGAACAGACACGTTGCCCAAAGGAACCATTCTTCTGATACTGCCTCTGCAGTTCCACATAAACTTTCTTGGAATTTCTAGTGTGACATTGGCATGCCTTCTCTTTTGCTGCACAGTGCGAGTTAAATTTATCACAGACATGGCAGTAATTACCTATCAAAAAATTAAGCATCCATTATTTTATTCTGCACTGGAAGACAGACAAACAGAAAGAAAGAATGAAAGAAAGATGCAGAGATGCACATTCTGCCCTTTTAAACTTTCATTACACTTTCCTGTTTTGCTTAGGCAAAGGTTTTGTTCCCTTGCTAATGAATATTTGATAATGTCTTTCTTCAGCCTTTTTATTTGTAACACTATTGATCAGTTTTGAAGCTCTGTGACCATAATTTAGGTTGGATCCCTGCAGTGAAACATTGCTGTGACTTTCAGTTTAATAGATGTCACCAAAGAATAATCATCTGTTAGAAAAATGAATGTCAGAAAGTAATAATATAGTGACAACAAGAACTTCATTTTCAAAACAAAATCATTAAATCTGAAAGGAGAAGAGAAAAGCTGAGAAACAGAGGTTGCAGACAAGTTCCAAATCGGCATGCTGTTAAAATTAGCTTAAATAAGATTTATAAAATAAAATGCATTTTTAATTATTTGGAAATAGCAGGGAAAGAAATAAGATGGGTGAAATAAGATGTGTAGCTCCCATAGATAAGCTTTGGAAATATATAAAGTTTAGCAGCTTTTTAATAATTTAGAAATAGTAGTAAAGGTGGTAAGATGTAGGGCTCTACACATGACCTATGGAAAATTACAGACTTTAGCAAGGCAAGGGATGAACTGCACTGATGTTTTGAACTGACAGTGTTGATTACACAACGCGTATGCTGAATCAAGTATTTGCTTCAATGTTAGGTAATAAATGTTTCTTAATACTTCTTTCATTTCATATTAATTACACTGCCTGTGTGCCAATGCTGACTTAAAAAATGTAACATTTGGTTTGTTCCTTTGCCTTTATCATGTGTTGGTTGGTTACAAGGGAACATTATGGCAAAAATCATGAAAAGAAATTCAGATACAAATAATCATTATTCTTTCTTATGCAGCAGTTGACCGCCCTCATAAAATAAGTTGCTAACATTTATTTATTTATGTTTTTCATAACTGGTTATACAGGTTTATCCTATTAACTATTTGCAGCACAACCCAGGCACAAGACAAATGCAAAGTCAAAACAAAATGTAAGAAATCACAAAAATTTAAATGCAAATTAAAACAAACATGGGAAATGTTGTAGCCTACATAACATTTATCAAAGCCCGGACTGCTTACGAAGGCATTAAACTTATGGATGTTCAGATCAATTCAGCTGCAAGGTAGGCACGCTGTTACATCCGCTTGATTATGTAGCAGAAAATGTAACTAGGACTCTGTGAAGAATTAAAATATTAAAAGAAACAACTGAATCAATAAAAGCAAGAGAGAAAGAGATTATAAAAGTCTATCAAAATTGTACATTTGCTTCTGGAAGGTCTCATTTGGATTGTCATTAAAATTATACTCCTAAAATAACAGCAAGATAAACACAAAGATAAACACCACTTTGTGTTTTAATAATCATGTATAAGTGCTAAGGATAAGCTAATAATACTCTGACTCCACCACTTCAGTTTGTCAGGAGACATTTTGCTAGGTGGAACTAACTTGGTAGTACAGCTGGTCACTTAAAGTCTTGTTATAGTGTTAGCTGAGGCTTTTTGTCTGTAAGCTAATCCTCTAGCATAACTGCCTCCAGTACATTGTATGAAATAAAAGCCACTAGCTAACTGCCTGCAGACACTAATGCTTCACTCCTGTGCTGTTTTCATTGACAGCAATTGCTGAAAGGTACCCTGGATTGCAGCCTGCCTGGAATCATCTGTAACATACGCAGGTCAACGTGATGTTCATGAGTACTACCAGAGAAGATTCATGCATTTTATCCATGCAGTCTACATTGGACTCCAAGATGGGGAACAAAGACTTTTTTTCAATGACTTGGAAGTTTGTGTGTCCACCTCTGATATCAGTGCCTCTAACATCTGTCTGATCTGCATGACTTGTGGTAGCTGGACTCTCATTCCAGTACAGAAACTGAAGTATACGTTGAGGTTAGTGATACACTCCATAAGTGCTGTTTCTCAGATAGGCTTCATAACTGTTACTTCTGCCTGAAGCTGCAGTATTTACTTCTACTAGGTTGATGCTATAAGTAGGTAGACTCCATTCAGTTAAGTTTGATATCCAGGGACTTCATTAAGTGAAATGACCTGTACACTGATTACACTCATCTCCTTATCAGTTGCAAAGTCTACTGGTACCGCATGGGCATTTCTGCTACCTTCCAACCAGCTATGAGTACCACGAATGTATGCAGATGAAAAAAAATGTTGAAGCTGACAATACTGGAAGTTCTTAGTACAACTCACAGAAAATCAGAATTAAAGGAAACTGAGACGATCAAATTCCCAAACTACCATATGCATATTAAAATGGTACAATAATTCCTAAACACTTCATTTAAAGAGATATAATATGCCCGATCACTATTTTTGCAGGACTTCATCCATCTGCACTATCAAAGGGAGTTGTACCCCCAAAACCTTAACTATATAACCATGTGTAAAAACACACTACCTGTGAATATGGAAATGCTTGGTTTGGCAGAAATACCAGCTGTTCTCTTTACCTCCAATGTAACGTGACACTAGAATTTGGAACTATATTTAATTGGGTTGGGGATGCATGTGGGGCAAAGTTGCCTGCAGAAAGACTGGCAATTAATTTATACATGATTCTATATATTTTTTCAGTTTTCTATTTTCATTTCTTATGTTTTTGGTCTTTTCATGATTTTCTGTTACATATAGTATGATATGATATTCTGTCACTATAATTCTATCGTGTTCACTAAATGCAAGAATGCAGTATTGTTCTTTAAATGCTACTCACTCCTATTAATGGAGAGATCATAAGTAAGAAATAGTTTGTCTCCTGTATAATAGCAATACAGTCCATCACTATGAAACTATACAACTTAATAGATTTTTATATATCCCATTAGAGTAATGCTGACTTTTCAATAACAGCAACTGCAAATCCTAATACAGTCAACCAGATTTGCTGGAATATTCTATCCATAAACCAAAATGAATGCACCTCTAACTTAAACATACTAAATTCACGGTTGCGCAAAAGTGGGGGAAGAGCAAAGTCAATTTCACCCAAAGTGGTTTTCTGCAAACTATGTTATATCAGTCAGGGTTCATGGTTGCTGTTGGCCTCCAAATGAAAGGTTTTCCTGCCATTATAAGATGTTGATGCATATAGGATCAAACATGACAGAAAAAAGGTCACTATTACACAACCACTGTGTGTGAAATGGAAAAAAGAAATAAGAAATCTGAAATCCTTACTATTTTCCTCATACAGTCAAAGGAATGGCTTTAATATAAGTTTGAGGATTAAGATACGAAACCAAGTAAGATAATTCTATTAGTTTATGGGCTACCATAAGGAAAAAAAATGGAATGATGATAGCTACCTAAATTCAGAACTGATGAATTTAACCCAGAGTGTCTCAAATGGAACTAGTAGATACTCCCACTGTGGAGACCAAATTCTGTGATTTTTCTTTCTATTAAAATAAAGACATATTGTTCTAAACTTATTTGGATAGCCTACAGTGGTACACCTGGAAACAAAAGTCCAGTGGTAAAAGTTTTATTCCACATCTGCTTTAACAGCAAGGAATCCCAGTCGCTCATAAACAATTCTGAAAAATGTACAGTTGTGCAAGACCTACTTACTTGTAACAGTAGATGTTCGAATTTCTCACTGCTTCAGTGGCATTTTGATTTAGCTCCAAAGTAACCCAGTACCGGCCAAAATTCAAAATCTTAGACTTCCCTCCCTCTCCCTTCTTGTGACAGCTGATTGGCAGAGCATATCCTGAGAGGAAAGCCTTCAGCTGTCACATGAAGTGAGTGTTCAGTCTTTTTTGCTTCCACAAAGAAGAAGAAAATACCTGAAGTCAGAATCATCTATCAAGAGTAAATTTGCTGCAAATCACAATATCATATAAAAACAAATCCAACAACAACCAAATCAGAGAGCTTGAAACCCAACTCAGCTGTGCACAATCTGGGGGATGGACAGGTGGGTTCTGCCACTGAGGCAGTGAAGAATTTGAACACCTACCATTACAGGTAAGCACACCTTTAGCAGCTGTACCGTGTGCAGCATTGCTACTGCCTCAGTGGCATTTTAGGTAGACTCCCAAAGCTTACCCTACCTGGGTGGTGAAAGGATAAGGATGCAGGAGCCCCTGGAGAATGGTCATAGCACAACTTACTCTGCACCTTGAAAAAGAATCCAGTTAGTAGTGCTTTGTGAAGGTATAAACAGAGGACTGGGTTGCTGCCTTAAGAATGCTTCCAGAGTCCACCCCTTTCCAATATTCCATCAAAGATGATAAGGGCATAGTTGAGTGAGATTTAACCTTGCTGGAAAATATTAACCATGGTTGGAGTAACAGAAAATTATATCAGGGAACAACCATTGTGCAATAGTTTGTATTGAGACATGTTGACCTTGTTTGGCCTGGTATAGGAAACAAAACGTTGTTCAGTATTCCTTAGGGCTTTGTTCTTTAAGGTAGTGTCTGAGCTGCCTGTGTTTTTGGATCAAGACAGAACACTGGGAAATTGATGGCACGATTCAGGGTAAATTCAGAAAAAAAAAACTTAGGCCTGAGTGATGGATTAGTATGTAACAACCCAGACACTGGGAAAAATCAGATAGAGTTGGCCCAACATGAGAGCTTGCATCTCTGAGACTCTCCATGCAGATATTAGAGCAATGAGTAAAACAGTCTTCCTAGTAATGAACCATACAACAGCTCAAGATTCCAGGGAAGAGGAATTTGTTTTCAAGGGGGTCTCACATTCAACACTCCTTTCATAAACTGACCAGAAAAAGAGATGAAACAAGAAGATCCATGACCAGACAAGCTGAGACGGCAGCAAGATGCCCTTTGGTAGAAGTATAAAGCAAACCATCTCTAAGTGAATCACAAAATATTTTGTTAATTCCTGGGTACCACCTAGAAAACTTTCCCAGCTTGTAAATATAAGAGTTTCTAGTTGCAGTTTTTCTTGCCTCCTTAAATACCTGATGCACACTGTCAGGGAACAACTGCCTTAAAGGTATTAAAAAAAATCCAAGCTGTCAGCTTCAGTTGCTCTAAGCTGAAGTGCACCATTTGCACCTGATGCTATGTGAGTAGATTCAGTGTGTGAGGAAGCTTGAGGTAATTACCACTGATCAAGTCAATAAAAAGGGTGAACCAGCTTTGCCTGGGCCAAAAGGTGGATTACCTCAATGTTCTTTGGTAATTCTTTCTGAATCATTGGAAAGGTTGCAAATGCATACTGGAACATTCCAAACCATTAGAATGACAGAGCATCTGTTTTCCAAGCATGGCTGCAAGGATTTCTTGAACAGAATTTTTTCAGTTGTCTGCTTTGAAAAGAGGCAAACAGATCTATCACAGATGTTCCCCACATCTGGATCAAGTCCTAGAAGACTTCTACATTGCACTTCCACTTGTGAGGGTCTGTATGGGATCTACTTAGTCTGTTTGCCACTGTGTTTTGCTCTGACAGAATGTATGAGGCATGAAGAGTCAAAGAATGCTGTACAGCCCATCTCCCTGGCCTTCATTGCCAACCCTCTCCTTCACTATCAAACAGAAAAGAGGGTATGACTTTGCCCCCCCTTGGTTGTTCAGGTACCACATCATGGTAGTGATATATCTGACAATTAGAAGAGGAACAGGAGTCCATAAGTGGTGAACAACTTTTAAGACATGAATCATTGTCAACAATGGTGAGTGTGGAAGAGAGGTGAAGAAGAGAGTACAGGCAGGGTGGAGTGGGTGGAGAAGAGTGTCAGGAGTGATTTGTGACAGACGAGTACCAGTAAGAGTGAAAGGGAAGGTCTACAAGAGGGTAGTGAGACCTGCTATGTTATATGGGTTGGAGACAGTGGCATTGACAAAAAGGCAGGAGTCAGAACTGGACGTGACAGAGTTAAAGATGTTAAGATTTGCAGTGGGTGTGACGAGGGTGGACAGGATTAGGAATAAGTATATTAGAGGGTCAGCCCAGGTTGGAAGGTTTTGAGACAAAGCCAGAGAGGCGAGATTGCACTGATTTCGACATGTGCTGAGGAGGGATGCAGAGTATATTGGGAAAAGGATGCTAAGGATGAAGCTACCAGGTAACAGGAAAAGGGGAAGGCTTAAGATAAGGTTTATGGATGTGGGGAGAAAGGACATGCAGGTGGTTGGTGTGACAGAGCAAGATGCAGAGGACAGGAAGAAATGGAAACAGATGATCCGCTGTGGCGACCCCTAACGGGAGCAGCCGAAAGAAGAAGAAGAATAATCATTGTCAACATCTGTGTTACACTTATGTGTTTTGGCTTGTTCTGAGGACTCCACAAGCCTTGCACTTAAACTCCCATGAACACAGCTCCCCACACAAAATCTAGAGTCTGTCTGGACAGATTGGACTAGGATGTGACGAGAAAGGGAGAGTCCTGGATTCAGAGACAGCTGATCCCTCTACCACTGTAGTTTTTGGTTCAGAAATCCTAGTTCTGGAAATCCAATGGATGAAGGTGTCCGGTCCAACAATTTTTCAAATGTCACTGAATTTTTCTTGTGTGTAGTCTAGTCTGGCTATAGTATCATGAGGATCATCGGTGCCATGAGACCTAGCATTTTGGACAAGTGTCTTGCAGAGGCCATGTCTAGAAGTCAGAAATCCAAGAAAATGCTCTTGTAAGTCAGAACTTTGGCTTCAGGCAGGAAGGAAAATATTTTTACTGTGTCTATCCAACACCCTAGAAAAACAATTTGAAAGGGTGTAAGGAAGGACTTCTGAAGGTTCAATTTGAAGCCCAGGTAGGAAAGGAGGGATGTGACCTTATTGAGGAATCCAAACACCTGGATCTAGATACAGTACCTGCGCAAATCAGCAAGTCATCCAAATAAGGAAAATGTGGATGCTTAGGGTTCTGCAAAAGGCAACCACTGGTGCCAGACACTTTGCAAACACTCATTATGTAGTAGATAGTCCAAAGGGTAATGCAGAAAACAGATAATGTAAGCCAGACATAGTAAAACTCAAATATTTCTTGAAATTGGAAGTAATAGGAATATGATTATGAGTGTCCTTGAGATCTACAGTCACCATAAAACAGTGGTCTGGAATCAACTCTAGAACAGTCTGTAAGGTGAGTATTTTGAGTTTCAAACCATTTACAAAGCTATTTAGAAAGCACAGATCATGTAAGGGTTTCTAGGAGTACTCCTTTTTGTTGCCAAAAAGATTCTGGAGTAAAATAATTTGCCTTTGTGCATCACAAGCACTGATTCTGTTACCCCTGCTTCTACCATGGGATGGAGCACTGCAGGAAACAGCTCGATCTGGTCTGGTGGGTGTGTGGGAATTCTTCTGAAAGGTGGAGGATTTTCTATTCACTGCCAAGTGCATTCTCCAAATTATTCTCAGAACCCATTTGTCTGAGACTATTTAAAGCCAGACTCCAGGGTTGAGAAAGAGAGACAGATTGGGGGTAGGTGGAAGAGGAAGAAGGGCAGGATGGGGGAAGGGATGCTGTGTGACTTGAATAGTCAGGGTGGGGGAAAGTGTGCTCTGTGACTTGAAAGAGTTAGGGTGGTGGGAGGGGTGCTTTGTGACTTCAAAGAGTTAGGGTGGTGGGAGGGGTGCTCTGTGACTTGAGTCATTCCTTTGGGCGGCTGATCCTTTTTCAGAAAGAAACTCCTTTTGTTTGGTTTTGAATAACAACCCTCTTGCCATATTCTTTTGGATCCCCGGGAGGAATTTTTATTTATTTTGCCCCTTGAAAGAAGACACCTTGTTTGTGCAGTATTTTGGTACATGAAATATTATACATACCCCATGCATTCATTTGCCTCTATCACCCCACTGTTTGAAAATCTGTTAGCAGAGGGCCCAAACACCAATTCCAAACTTAAGGAGTGGTCAAAATTTCAGCTTTAAATCATCAGATAAGTTCTGATTACATAACCAAGCATACTGTCTTAAAACAACAGAAGCAGCAGCATTTCTCAGGACTGCATATAGGTTCATAGGTTCATACTAGGCTATCTGCCCAAGGGCATTTATAAGCCTAGCCCATAGTTATGTGGCTTTCGCCACCCCTTTAGTTTGAATAAAAACTATGCCTATCATTTTTCTGTGCCTCTGTCAAGCAGTGACACTGAAGTAATCCCTGGGGTATATCTGCGATCTCCCATCCATTGGTCAAGATTCCTCTTGAACAAGGCCAGCGAGGTGCTCTGCCTCACATGTACCGGGATTTTGTTCCACAGCATAGGGAGTCTCTGGGTGATGAATCTGTCCCTCCAGCACGTTCTATTTATAACCGTGTCAAGGTTTAAGTCTCCGCCCTTGTGGTTCTGAGGGATCTAGATTTTTGAGGTGAAGCATATTCATCAAATCTGGGTTTGACATGGCCTTATATGTCAGGCACAGGTCACCTCTGAGCAAGCGGTATGAGACTGAATAAAGCTGGAGTTCTTTCAGTCGGGCAGCATAAGACATATTTTTGAGACCCTTTATCCTTTTGGTGAGGAACTTTTGGGGCCTTTCAAGCTGCATCAGGTGTCTGGTCAGATACATTCGAACGGGCATTGTACTCAATCATAGGTCTAAATGAGTGATGAGTACAGGGGACGATGACCTCCCTTGATCTAGATGTGAATCCCTTCATGATCAGGTGGGCGATATAGAAGGTTTTCCTAACTACTTTAGCAACATGAGTGTCAAACGAAAGACTACTGTCAACTTGGGTCCCCAGATCCCTGATGACTTTCTGTGCTCAGTGGATTGTCACCTATATGGTAGCTAGTAACCTTGTTTTTCCCGGGGTATGACTATGCATTTTTTGGCGTTTAACTTCAGGCCATGGCTCTGGCACCAGTTATCCGTTTCTGTGAGGCCCTTCTGGAGGATATCTGTGTCAGATGTGTTTTCGACTATGGCGCCCAGTTTGCAGTCATCTGCAAACTTTGTCAGCCATAACCCTCCTGTGTTTGCTTGTACTTCAGAAAAGTAGATGCCAAACAAGAGTGGACCCAGGACTGAGCCCTGTGGGACACCACTTGTGACAGGCTTTGAGTCTGACATGGCTCCAGCAACTCTGACCCTGTGGGTTCTGTCGCTTAGCCAGTTTGCAACCCATCATGTGATGTATGGGTTTACATTCAAGCTGATGAGTTTTTCGATGATACCTGAGTGGGGTATTGTGTCGAAGGCCTTTGCCAGGTCGAGGTAGGCTGTATGGACTGCCTTTCCACATCAATGGCCTTGGTGACTGTCTCGAAAAAGTCAACCAAGTTTAAGAGGCAGGATCTGCCTTTGACAAAGCCAAACTGGGTTGGATCCAAAGTCTGCAAGTTCCCTATGTCTTTATTTATGAGTTCCATTATGATCCTCTCCATGGCTTTGCAGATAAGGCTTGTCAAGCTAATGGGGCGGTAATTTCCAGGGTCTGTGGAGGCACCGCCCTTATGAAGTGGGACCACAGTCGCCGCGCCACTCCTTGGTACGATCCTGAGGTGAGGCTAAGATTAAACAGCTGTCCTAACTGTGGGTTTAATTCCTCGTTGAGTTCATGAAGCACACAGCCGGGACACCATCCGGTCCCATGGATACTGTGTTTTTGCCTTAGTGAGGGCAGTTCTCACCTGGGCGTTGGAGATGTTTGGGGGCTACAATCCTCTGGAATAGATATCTCTCCTTTTGGGGAGGGGGAGAAGTTTGCACTGAACCTGTCAGCCAGTATGTTAGCAATGTGTGTAGGTTCAGTAATTTTCACATCATTTTGAACTAATTCTGAGCATATCTGGGAGTTTCCTCCTAGGTTTCTAACATAGCTAAAGAAGGCCTTATGATTGTCTTTAGAGTCCTTGGCGATTTTTCTCTCAAAAATTGCCTTTGATGATTTTATGAGAGCTCTTAGTTTTTTACTTATAATGATCAAAGGTGTCTTACCTTTCAAGGATTTTGCTCTATCTTGTAGTAGCTTCCTCCTTTTGTTGTAGAGCTTGTTTATGGCTGGGGTCCACCAGACTGGACGCTTGCCTTTGGTACAGAGAGTCTTAGTTTTGTTTGGGATTGCCTGATCCATGCAGTCCTGTAGGTGCTGGTAGAAGGCATTTGTAAGTGATTCAGCGGTTTGAGTAATGTTTACCACTGGCTCAGGGGCCTTAAAGGAGACCACACTAGTTTTTAGAAGTGTGAAATCTGCTTTTGAGAAGTTTTTCACTGTGGTCTTTATTGTTTCAGGTGGGGCGGATGAGGACCTCCAGCGAGATTAGTTTATGATCTGATCTCACCAGTGAGGGTATACTTCGGTGTTGAACATTTTGATCCCATGTTCGTGATGATGAGATCAAGTATGTTTTCACCTCTTGTGGGGATGGTGACTAGTTGTTCCATGGCATTTGAGTTTATGAACTCCAGGAATCTTTGGGTTAGAGTGTTCGGGCTTGAGTAGTGTTCCCAGTCTATATTAGGGTAGTTGAAGTCACCTAGTATGATGGTGTTTGGAGATACATTTATCCCTCCAATGTTTTCAGGAAGGCCATGTGAGGTTCCTGAGTTTGAGAGGGTGGCCTGTAACATGCTACAAATTGCAGAGCAGTCTTGCCTATGGTTAATTGCACCTGGATGGTCTCCGATGCATCGTGCGTTACCAACCTTGAGGTGTGGGTGTCCTTTATGAATATGGACACCCCTCCTTTCTTGGTGTTGTCCGGATTTTGGGGCCGGAACGTATGATATGAGGTGAAACCTGTTAGTGCTGGGGTGCTCTCAGGAGCCTTGAACCAGGTTTCTGTCACAGCACAGACATCGATGTTCTCCATATTGAGAAGGGCCTCGAAAAGGCATCTTGAGATTGAGACTTCTGGCATTGAGCAGCATTACCCTTAGTTTTTTCCTTTTGGTGTTCTAGGGTGGTAGGTTTAGAATTTGAGCCTTGCCTAAAAAGGCACTATGGGGTGGCGAGAGCCTTTGCCAATATCCGGAAGCCCAGGGTGACAGGTGCAAGCCGCCCTTGAGCAGCGTGGCTTGTCCAGCATGTCATCCCAGGCAGACAGACATTGATCCCCTTTGAATGACACCAGAATTTAAGCCAATTATTAAAGCTGATCATCTTATCACTGTATTGTGGCATCATTCTAGGTGAAGGTAGGATACTGCTCAAGGTCAGGGTCTTACCTGCCTAGGCTACATAATCAGAGAGCTCCTCGGCGTCCCTTTTCATGTAGTCCAAGGAGGTGCGTCTCAGGTCGTTGACACCAGCGTGGACAATGACTGAGTCGCACTTGTACCTGCTGTTGAGAGACCTGAGTGCTTGCGTTATGTGGCGGATTGTAGCGCCCGACGGGCAGCTTACTGTGACCTTCTCCTTACTCAGTCTGGTGGGACGCCAGTGTGTCTGACTATGGAATCACCAATGACAAGTGTGTCTGGCATTTTGTTTGGCCTTAAGGGCTGTGACTGTTTGACACTCTGACTGTGTGGTCTATGTGTTGCATGTGTTGGGTCGTGAGGTGGTAGTTGTTTGGGTGTCTGCTTTGGTGGCCTCTGCTGTTTTGGTAAATTTTTGATCAGAGCCTCCGAGTATGTCTTTGTGTGAGTATGTGTATGATTTGAAGTTGTGATGGTACCATGTGTGACTGGGTATGTATTGTGTGTGGTTGCCTTCTCCTCCTGTCTGGTCTTGCCAGTCCTATGTTGAGAGAGCTCAGACTCCAGTTTGGCCGTATAGTTGCATCTCTCACATGTATTTGTGTTTTGTGGGAGAAGGAGAGGATTGTTCAGTGTACATGAGGCAATTGTAACATTGCCTCAATATTCCCAGGTTCACCAGTTGAGCTGGAGAGGACACCAGCAACTGATCCCTCGACATACTAGAAGTAGTAGATAAAGAACTTTCAAAGGACTCCGGGGGAAGTGGGTTTTAGGCTGGTGGGGTACTATCTATAATAAGAGTGCTTTATCAAGGTGCAAGTACTGTAGGAGTAAGTGCTAGGCTTTACAGATAGAGAATAGTCTACTTGGGAATCAAGTAGAGATGAACTTTTCAGTTATAGGATATGCTGGTTAGATCAGCAGTACAGTTTAGCGTGTTTTATAGCAGGGGGCAGAAGGGAGCTAGGAATTGGCCCAAAACGACCAATGGACTACTAGTTTCTCGCTGAAACTTCACCAAATCGCACAAAAGGCCGCTCAGTGCTTCCCACTCCCACTGGTAAGCAAAGAAACTTCCCTCCTTCCTAATAAGGCAATGGATCAGTAACAGGAACTAAAAACAAAGCCCAGGGATCAGCAACTCTGAAACTGGACTACTCTAGTTCAGTAAAGTGGGAAAACAAGAGATTTTTTTGTTTTATTACAGAGATAAGGAAAAAACAGACAGTAAATGCTATAAATGCTGTAAATCACTTTAGTGTGTAGCCTACAGAAACAATTTGCAACAATTAGTAACTTAAAGTGCAATAAACAGTGTAAAATGCAGAAATCACTTAAAGTAGCAGTAAAACAGGCGAAATGCAGTCGCTAGCTTAATAACAGTAGGAAAGCCACAAAAAAATACTTATATCTGGTAGAAAGTCACTCTTTTAGCTCTCTGCTGCTTGGATCACTCTGCAGGCCACCACGAGGATCTGTGCAGAGTTGGTACAAGCTGGAAAACACGTGTTTAGCGTGTTTTATAGCAGGGGGCTGAAAGGAGCTAGGAATTGGCCCAAAACGACCAATAGACTACTAGTTTCTGGCTGAAACTTCACCAATTCGGACAAAAAGGCTGCTCAGTGCTTCCCACTCCCACTGGTAAGCAAAGAAACTTCCCTCCTTCCTAATAAGGCAATGGATCAGTAACATGAACTAAAAACAAAGCCCAGGGATCAGCAACTCTGAAACTGGACTACTCTAGTTCAGTAAGGTGGGATTCAAACACATCTCTCAAAGCATGGTTTGAAACCTGAGTCAAATTAGAAACAGTTTCATTCATACAAGACTTTTACTCTGCAGATAAAGATGAAGCAAAATAATCCAAACTGTATGAAACCTGTAAAATAAATTTCCAACTACAGCCTTGATAATTTAATATTTTAAGGACTAGATTACTAGAAAGAGGTATCCTTTTGCCCGAAAGATCTAACAGTTTTCTCTCTTTATCAGAGACTACTGCATTAGATGAAGCCAAGGTATTTTTTATTTGACCAGGTAGCTGGGGAGACAACAGCTGGGTCAGCAGTCAAATGAGAAAATAACTGTCATATCCAAGGAGACCCTATATTTTCTCTTTGACTTTTAAGGGACTCCTGGAATAGATACTAATGTCATGCAGGCAGCTTTATAAACATCTTCCAAGGCCGTAATAGAGTGAGGATAGCCACATAATTGGGAATCTCATCCTCTATAAGGTCATATAACTTGTTTAGCTCTGGAGTAGTTCCTGACTGCTCCCAAGCAAAGACATCAGTAAATCTAGCAATCATTTGAGGGAAAGTGAAGACTTGTTTGTACTTAAGTTCAAGTTCACTTTCTGAAGAATCAGAGTGAACAGACTCAGTTTCATCTAGGAAATCCCCATCAGATTCCTCTTAATCCTCTGGAACAACAGAAAGGTTGTTAGCCAAATTAGCACTAGAGCCATGTACTGGAACACAGTCACCAGAATTAGCTGTCTACAGAATACTCTTAGCCAAGGAAACCACATCAGCCTTATAAACAGCTATAATCTGATTATCAGCTATACAATGAAGCTTCTGTTTCTTTTTCTTATGAATTTAACTACTAGATAAAGTATCTTGGGACAGAGCATTGTGTCTGGGAAGGAGTCTCTTACAAGAAACTACTCCTGCACCTAAAGGGATTTGTTCTCCTTTACCTGAACCAGGTAATGTAACAGCCTCAAAGGAGATATCTAATCCCCATTCCAAAGTTTCCTGCAAGGGTATACTAGAGGAAGATGGGGGGCAAGCAGCCTACAGGCCAAACAAAGGCAATAATCCCAGGCTGAGGCATATATTTATTTATTTATTTTCTGTTTAGGTACAACCAGATTTAAGGAAGTGGGTACCAGAGTTAGGATCCATCAAATCATGGGAGAGAACATTAGTCAGAATAATAAACTGACTGTACAAGATAATGCATCACGATAAGAACTTAAAGTTTCTAGTTATATAAGCATGTCACAAAAATACTTTGAAATGTGTTCAGAATTCTTTTATAACTGACAGAAGTTCAGAAGTAAAAAAAAAAAATTAGTATTCAAAGTCCAAATACCCAAGTAACCAGTGTACCAAACCGATGTTAAAAATTTGTTCCACACACGGTAAACATGCTAATCTGACACAGAAGTAAAAACAATTAGTATTCAAAGTTTAAATACCAAAGTAACCAGTGTACCAAACCAGTGTTACAGATTTGTTCCAGTAAGCAGTGTACCAAACCAGTGTTACAGATTTGTTCCAGTAAGCAGTGTACCAAACCAGTGTTACAGATTTGTTCCAGTAACCAGTGTACCAAACCAGTGTTACAGATTTGTTCCAGTAACCAGTGTACCAAACCAGTGTTACAGATTTGTTCCAGTAACCAGTGTACCAAACCAGTGTTACAGATTTGTTCCAGTAACCAGTGTACCTAACCAGTGTTACAGATTTGTTCCAGTAACCAGTGTGCCAAACCAGTGTTACAGATTTGTTCCAGTAACCAGTGCACCAAACCAGTGTTACAGATTTGTTCCAGTAACCAGTGCACCAAACAAGTGTTACAGATTTGTTCCAGTAACCAGTGTACCAAACCAGTGTTACAGATTTGTTCCAGTAACCAGTGTACCAAACCAGTGTTACAGATTTGTTCCAGTAACCAGTGTACCAAACCAGTGTTACAGATTTGTTCCAGTAAGCAGTGTACCAAACCAGTGTTACAGATTTGTTCCAGTAACCAGTGTACCAAACCAGTGTTATAGATTTGTTCCAGTAACCAGTGTACCAAACCAGTGTTACAGATTTGTTCCAGTAACCAGTGTGCCAATCCAGTGTTACAGATTTGTTCCAGTAACCAGTTTGCCAAACCAGTGTTACAGATTTGTTCCAGTAAGCAGTGTACTAAACCAATGTTACAGATTTGTTCCAGTAACCAGTGCACCAAACCAGTGTTACAGATTTGTTCCAGTAAGCAGTGTACCAAACCAGAGTTACAGATTTGTTCCAGTAAGCAGTGTACCAAACCAGTGTTACAGATTTGTTCCAGTAACCAGTGTACCAAACCAGTGTTACAGATTTGTTCCAGTAACCAGTGTACCAAACCAGTGTTACAGATTTGTTCCACACATGGTAACCATGCTAATCTGACACAAAAATAATGTTCAGTAGAAATTTAAACATCATTTTCATGTCAAAGAGAGTAAAATATCTACAGTACATTCAAATAACTTCATCTGTGGTAAAAATCACGATCTTATGTTAAAAACACACAGGGCAGAGTAATACATGTAATAAATAATATATAAATGCTGAAAAAAATCCAAGTTCTGCAATATTTTCCTATCAAAAGATGAAAATAAAGTAAATAGCAACAGTAAACAAAGACAAAAATTATTTGTGGGTCTGACTGCATGAGACAGCCCCTAGTATCTAACTATGTCATATAATCGAACTTCCAAAATTTCGAACACCATATGTTCGAACTTGGAAGTTCGAAATATGACAACACCGAAACCTCAGAACAGTTCCGAAAAACACACACAACACAAGCGCATCAAAAACCTAATAAACCTGCATTAAACCTTACAAACGCAACTATCTATGCACTAACCTTAACCCAAACCCTAACCATAAGTTCCGTCACTATCGCACACTTACCTTACCTTACCCGCACCCTAACCCTAAAGTCTGTCACTATCGCACACTTACCTTACCCGCACCCTGAAGTCCGTCACTATCGCACACTTACCTTACCTGCACCTTAACCCTAAAGTCAGTCACTATCGCACACTTATCTTACCTGCAACCTAAACCCATAGTCCATCACACTTGCACACTTACCTTAACCAATTCCGTAACTTTCGCACCACAGTGGAGAAAATGTCGAAGCCGCAGAAACAGCCAACCAACTTCTTTCCCTGGGAAAGAAGTCGTATTTCCGCGGCTTCAACATTTTCATTTTTCGAACTTCTAGTATTCGGAATTCTGAACGGCTCATTAAATAACATAGACCCTATCTAACAGCATGGAATCACTACTTAATACTGAAAGTACACAATCCTGAAGCCCACAATACAGAGCCCATAATCCCTAAACCCCACATTACCGACATGCTAAAAGCACGAAAATCAAAATCGCGAAAGTACTACATACATACAGTATACACACAAACATATACACAGCCTTCCCCCATAACCAAACAAACCACCTTACACTAAAGTTAAGCAGGGGGGCTTTGCCCCCCTGCACCCCCACACCCCTCGACTTTAATATTCCAACTCCGAGATCGCACAGACATACACACAAGGCAAACTCACACCCACACATTATAGCCCCTCACACACACACACACACACACACACACACACACACTAAAGCCCCTCACAAACACACTTACACACACATACTTACCTGAACCGCAACACCAGAAGTGCTAACTCAAAATCCCTTACCATCGGGATTTTGAATTTCGCACTTCTGGTCTTTCGGTAATGTGCGGTTTTGGCTACATGGTCTCGAGCTTTTGAAATTTGTGATTTCAAACGTTCGAGATTTAGTAGTGTTCCCAACAGCACACATGCACTCAACACTTCTGAGAGAAATACTGAAAATCTCCTCAGAAATAGTAAAAAATAAGCACCTTTCAAAGATAGGAGCCAAATACACACAGATACAAGCAGATATTATGGTAAACACTGACAGAAATAAAATATTAAAATATTTTTTTTAAATAGGTGTAATGGTAAAAAGAGAATATTAAATCTAACAAAACAAAATGGAGTGGATGGGGGGGTCCCCAGTCGGGGCTTATTGGAGCAGCAAGACAGAAGAATCAGACCTGTATCCTGGGACCTTCATCTTTGGGTGGCAAAATAAGGATGAATACCCATTTCCTTTGTCATCTAAGGCTTCCCTTACATGATATGCTCAGGCTGTCAGTGGAAGAGAGAAGGAGTGGAGTGGGTAAGATGAAAATTAAGAATGTCATAGCCTTAGTTTTTTTTCCATGACAGTCAAAATTCAACAAGCTACTAAAACCAATTTTTATGATTATGGTTGTTATTACTGTAGTACTAATAATAACAATACTGCTGCTGCTACTAATAATAACAATACTGCTGTTACTACTACTACTAACAATACTGCTGTTACTACTACTACTAACAATACCGCTGTTACTACTACTAATAACAATACTACTAATAACAATACTACTACTACTAATACCACTATTACTACTACTAATAATAACAATACTGCTGTTACTACTAACAATACCACTGTTACTACTAATAACAATACTGCTGTTACTACTACTAATAACAATACTGCTGTTACTACAACTGCTACTACTACTACTACTACTACTAATATTGCTACTAAGAATTGCTACTAAGAACACAATCCCTGGAGAAATAGTTATTAAAGAAGTACAAAGGATAGAATTTCACCAGATTATGAAGAAATTATTACAATCTTCTTCTTGGTAGATTGTTTCTCAATCAAGTTAATCTAGAATAAATAGTGTTTCAGCAAGAACTTCACAGAGGATTCTCAAAAAATGATGACTATTTAAATTGTAAAATATTTTTCTTTGGGAATTCTTCATTTTCTGAATCTTGAGGTTAGTTTTCATTCTCCTTTCTGATTTTTAAGAGTTAAAACAATATTGCCTTTCTATAAACACACTGGGCATGATAAGGAATTCGGACTTTTCATAATTTCCTGAATCACTTCAGATAACTACCCTCAATTTCCAAAGCATCTGCAATAAAACTTCGGAGTTGCATGCCTGGCTGTCCGAAAATAAAACTGACATCCTAGCAGCCACAGAAATGTGGTTAAAATCTCCCATTCAACATTCAGAGCTTCTGCCACCTAACTTTAGCATTATTACAGCAGATCGACAAAAGAAAAAAGGAGGTGGTTGCCCTCATCTTCCCCAACTCCCTCAGTATTTCCCCATATAAAGACAAGATCCCTTATTATCAAAATGCTGAGATATTGATCTCTTTTCTTCAAATTAATGACATAAAAAAGGCTATGTATCGTAGTCCTATACATTCCCCCTAGAAATAACATTCTAACTCTGGAGAGTATTTTATCTTGGCTTTCCTTTATTATAAATAACAAAACTATTTTCCTCGGGGACATGAATACTGACTAGTCCTCTGTCTCTTCCAGCCAGTCTTCTGACAGCATAAGCCTATTTCACTTTACCCAACTTATTAATATAGCTACTAGGTACAACAATAAAACTAATGTAGAATCCATCCTTGACTGGATTCTAGTTTCAGATCCCTCTAAATATGCAGTGTTTGATACCATGTCTAACTTTGTTAGTAACCACCTCTCTGCCTATACTATCCGAGCTTGTTCATCCCTTACAAGAAACCATAAAACTATACTATTCCAAAACCTTTCCAAATTTGACCCTAAGACCTTCAACACACTCTTGAAAAGCATTAACTGGAATATACTTAAGACTCTCCCCCTGGATGATGCCTTGCTCTACTTTAATAGTTGCTTTAAGAAAATCTTAGATAGTCTAGCCGCCTAAAGAACTAAAAGAATCAAAACTAGTAATGCCCCCTGGCTAGCTAAAGTTACCAAACAAATCATTACTAACAGGGACAAGGCACGGAAAGTTTGGCTTAAATCCCAAAACACATCCAATCTTACTCATTATAGACAATTACGTAAACTAGCCAAAAAAACTTGTCTCTTAAGACAAGCAGCATTACTTCTGGAACCAGCAAACTAATAGAAATACCAGTCATAAAGCTTTCTGGTCCTCTGTCAACAATCTTCTTAACCCTGGCACTAAACCCAGCCCTTGGCCACACCCTGATAAACAACCAGAGCAAATTGCAAGTATCTTTAATTCTTACTTCATTGACACTATTGCCAATATTACCTGTACCTTTTCCCATCCTCTTCATAGCATTAACACTACTACTTCACCATCTTCTACTCACCACCCCTCTACACCCACTGACACTCTCTCTCCAATTGGAATATAATGGACTCCTCCACCTCCTTTCACTGTCTCTCCTATACCCATTTCTGAGATATAAAAACTACTTCTAAAACTAAAGCCCTGTTCCAACTTCACTGATAATATCCATGCCATAGTCCTCAAACTTGCTGCAGACACAGTAGCCTTCCCCATTAGCATTCTGATTAACAGGTCCATACAGGAATCTTACATTCCTGGCCTCTGCAAAAAAGCTATTATATTACCAGTTCATAAAGGTGGCCCCTCAGCCGATATCTTCAATTTCCAACCCATTGCTTAACTCTTTCCCCATCTCAAAAATTCTAGAAAGTGTGTTAAAAAACAACTCTTAGACTACATTCTAAAATATAATCTTCTCTCCCCTACTCAGCACGGTTTCCGTCCTGGACACAGTGCATCCACTGCATTAATCTCATTCCTGACATTCAGAATAAAGCATGAGACTAAGGTAACATTGTATATGCCCTTTTCCTTGATTTATCTAAACCTTTTGATACTATCTCCTATTCTCCCCTTCTCTCCCGCCTATCAAATATTGGCCTATCTACTCAGTCTCTTTACTGGTCCAAAAGCTACCTCTCAAATAGAGAGCATGCTGTTAAATGGCAGAACACCATTTCCCATTATATTCATAACCCTACTGGTGTTCCCCATGGGTCCATTTTAGGCCCTCTTATGTTCAACATTTTTATTAATAACCTCCACCAAGCCATTCAGCAGGTCTCCCTCATCCAGTACACAAACAGCTCCATTATAGTTTGCTCTGCCCACAATGCAAATACTCTAAAGGAAATCACACAAACTGCGTTTACCACTGTAGAAACCTGGCACCACAATAATCACCTTTTTTAAATCCTAAAAAAAAGAAACTTATGATCTTCACTCCCAAGAGAAACTTACCCCTCAATAGAGCTGACTTTGAGATTCTTTCCTTTAACTCTACTAAAATTGAGTTAGTTTCCCATACTAAGCTGTTAGGAGTAGTTATAGATGAAAATCATAAATTTGATTATCACATTCAAAAAAATATCAACAAAACTCATAGAAAACTGGGGCTACTACATAGACATAACAAATACCTTTCCTTCCCTTCTAAACAAGCACTGGCCTCATCATACCTTGTACCATCTCTAACGCATGGAGCTCCCTTACTTACTAATGTGCAGTCTTCCTTAATGACAAAAGTAGAAACCTGCTATAAGAAGATTGCTAAATTTCCTACCAATACTGGCCACTCAACTCATCACTGTATTGCCCCGAATCAACTACAACGGCTTCAACGTCCCCATGACCTTCTCCTCCTTCAACTTAAACTCTCTCATAAACTTGTATACAATCCTCAGGACTGTCCTGCACTCAGTTCTCTCTCCTCCTGTATAATCCAGCTTGTCCTCTACCCTCTGAAGGCCAATACTTTCTCCATATACATAAACCCAAACTACCTGCTGATCAATTATTATGTTCCGGGACAATTTCCAAAACTTGGAATAACTTTCCTGCATCTCTATGCCTTCAACCAAGACCTTCTACTTTCAAAACTGCACTGCATAGTCACTTATCTTCCAAGCAGATTTGTAACTGCTCAATTCCCTCCTCAGCCGTTACCTAAACTCCATCTTTCCAACTCAATTTCTCATTATTTCTGTTCTCTAAAACTCCCATTTGAACACTTCACCTACACCCCCTTCTCTCTTCTGTTTTACTCCTCCTCCCACTCTTCTCTCTTGTTTCCACTATCCCATTACCTTGCCAATCTACCTTTCTCCTCCCTCCACCTCCTTTCTTTCATTTCCCAATCTCCCTTTACTTTACCTAACCTCCTTCTCCTGCTTTGCATGACTGTCCACCAACCTTTACTAATGCACATACACCTCCTTCTCAGACTACCCCACTTCTCTTTCCCCTCCTCTTTGCCTTCATCATTCAAACTCTACCTCTGCGCCCTTATAATAATCCTTACTTCTGTGTTTCCCACTTTGTCCATATAAAATCCAGTTTGATTTTTCTCCTTTTTCATAGGTTGGTACTAGGCTATTGGCCCTAGGGCCTATATAAGCCTAGCCAAAAGGTACCCGGGCTTTCGCCACCCAAGAAAATGATTTTCCTATGTCGTAAAATTATCATTGTACTAAAATACAGATCAGTCCTGCTGTAGTAAGAACCATCTTTCTCTTAAAATCAAGTAATAAAAAGGATCCAAGTTAACCAAAAGTACCAAGCTATTCAACATTCCTATAAATCTGTGTCTCTATATTTATTGATTGCATTCTTATTTAAAACAAGAATCATGATAATACAATAGAGTGTATCAATATATATAAATGTTTATCTGTGCAGCAAAAGTTTAAATTCACTATATGTTCGATGTCACAAAACCTTTGTGCAAAGGGGTTACACTTTACAGTGTCTGAAAATAGAATGAAAAAATGTGTCTAATAATTCCCATTTTAGTTCTAGCTCCATTTACAAAGCAGAGCCAATGAAATATGTATAGATGTGCAATCATTATATCATGATATATAAAATTGTTACTAACTAATGATTATGTATATGTTTACGTTTTAGTTAAAATACATTATCAGAAAAAACTTAGCTTCAAAAAAACAATAAAATAAAAATATTAAATTATAACAAAGGTGTAAACTAAAATCTACTGACTAAAATTAGGTAACTAAATAATTAATTAAACCCTTAAACTAATACAAACTATATTATTAGAGAAAAGTAAGTATAGATATATGTGTGTGAGTAAATGTTGCTAAGTAGTAGTAACAGTAGCTGTCTAAGGAATGTTAATAGTGTCACTCAATGTTGTCTATATTAGATTCAGAACCAAATTAGCAACACATATGAATATTCCTAATGTAGATTAATACTTTTAAAATTCAAGAGTAACCCTGCCAAATGAAAACTGGATCAAAAAATTTACAAAATACTAAATATAAAAATAATATGGAAGTATAAAAATACAATAACAATAAATAAAAAAATACCAATAAGCAGTATGCAAGCATCATGTTTGAAATGTCCCATATAAATCATAATCATAACATTGTGTGAGCCCAGATAATGAGAGACACAGTGTGGTCATTTTTAAAGTCCCAGCCCACTTTTCAAAGAATAATAGTAATTCAGTCCTGGAGGAAGAAAGGCATTCAGCCCGAGTTGTCAAATTAATTCATGTCTTACAGCAAAGCAAAACCTACAGACATAAGAACCAAGAAAGGCATCAAAAACTGCACCTTTTGTGACTACATAAAGGAAGGTGATTCATTTATATGCTTGTACCTGCAGAAAGAACCGAAGACTAATGCTGGTCAGGATTGTAGTTTGTTGTCTGAAGGGCCCAGTACGGCTGTTATGAGGCATTCTATATTGGAAAAAACATTAACAAACTAAAAAGAAGAATTTCAGGACACTTGGCTGAAATTCGAGCCAGTGGTTATAATAATCCCCTCTCTAAGTATTTGATCACTCATTAGAAACACAATGACTTCAAGTTCCAGATACTCGAGAAACAAGAGCCTGAGTTCCTTGAAAGTGATGCCAACAACACTTTGGAAAAAGACAAAAATTATTTTGGTAACTCAGGCTGAATGCCTTTCATCCTCCAGGAGGAGGAGGATCTGTAGCAAATCTGACTATATATATGGGTTCCCTTCACATGGTTGACATTTCAGAATGTCGACATTCATATGGCTGAGACCATATGATCCACATTCTAAATGTCAACCATGCGGAACCGGCATCTCCTTACAGTGCAGAATGGAAAGTTTTCCATCTTCCGCACTGTAGGAGTTGGTTTATTTAAGTTCCAAGGGGGGTGAAGACCCCCACAGAGGGTGCAGGGTGGCATAGCCTCCCTGCTAGCAGCGTGAAGGTAAGTTATTTTGTGTTTTCTGTGGTCATCATTTCGAATGTCAATCATATGGTCTCAGCCATATGAATGTCGACATTCTGAAATGTCGACCATATGAAGTAAATCCATATAATTTGTTTGTTTATTTAACATTTGTTTCCCAGGTAAGTATGACTGGGACAGAACCCATTTTCAGTGGCGGCCCGGGGAGAAATACTCCAGATGCATGTCTTTGGAATGTGGGAGGAAACCCACGCAGAGAGAGAGAGGACATGCAGACTTTACACAGAAGGCATCCCAGCCAAGAATCAAACTGGAGTACCTATTGCTATGAGATGAGACAGCAAACTGCTGTACCACTGCACCACGCCACACACATACATAAAGATATATATATATATATATATATAAATAAATACGCACACACACACACACACACACACACACATATATATATATATATATATATATATATATATATATATATATACACACACACACACACACACACACACATATTTTACACACATGCAAACATTCAGACATATACAGACATGTATATTCATGTCTATCCCACATAGACACACACACACACACATATATAAAACCTGTGCACAAGAACACACACATGTAAAAACCAATAGGCCATCATCGGGGATTTGCCCTTTTCCCCACTGTAGCACAATCTCAGAGTTGGAATATTTAATTGCGGGGTTGGGTTTTATATAGTGCTGTTTTTGTTGCGGTCTCTGGGTTGGCCAACTGTTTTTTTCCCTTGGGAAAAACTTCTCTGACACGATTGTTCGATGGAATAAGATTTTGCTTAGTGTAGTTCAAGGAGGTGTCTGGTAAGTAGTATTGTTCGATAAAGTGATACAAACCCAGTGTCTCCAGAAGCTATAGGGGTTACAGATGCTTGGGGATGGATTTTTCAAACATTTCCCACCTTTTAATCCAGTAGGGCCTACACAAAAATTATGAGTAACAAAAGAATTTCACTCTTACTTTTTTTTCTTCCAAGGAAGACTTAAGTTATGCCCAATGCGGTTCAACGCTGACAAAATAGTAGCTCACAGTAAATTAACAAGCCAGTTGCTGAGAGGATACAAGAGGTCCTGTCAAGGAATATTTTCTGCCTCCCTAACACTCCAAAAAAGACAGCCACTGGCTATGCCTTCCTTTTGGTGTTAGATTGGGATGTAAGCAGAGATTCAAATGGTCGCAGTCATGTACTTCAAGTGACTGCTGACATACATATTCATAGCATGCCTTCTAACTCCTCACCCCTAACCCCCAAAGGCAGCCCCCTTGTATATGTATCTGATGTGTAATTGTCAGGAAAGTGAAAAAAATAATGATTAGAGTAATCTACTCTGTTGCTCCCAGGCCCCTACACAAGCTATAATAACCTTATTTGTACTCCTGTGAGGACTATGAGAAAATTAAAAGAAGCAATGACCACATTGTCCTCTGCCCAAACACAAACTATAATAACTTTATATGCACAATGCTAAGATATGACTGTGAAAATTAAAGTAATAGCCACACATTACCCATATTTCCCTTTTTAACCTACAGCAGCTTTCTGTACACACAAAAACATCTATGCAGGTCTGTTTTTTGAATGGATGTGGTTAAAGGCAGAGTCCGTTATCAGCTTTATCCTAACAGGGTCATATCACAGCCCTGTTCCAGTTAAAGAGCATAATCAGAATATTAATGCATTTTTTTGCCTCATTTTTCCCCAACTAGCAAAAGCTTTCATGAGGCCTGCACATATAATGGATGATTAAGGGAGCCCCCTGTACCCCATTTATTCAGTCTGGGAAGTGGAGGCCACTAGACTCCTAGAAGATCTAAGTGTCTGGATGTTCTGTGATATGTTCTTTGGATTACTTTGGAATTACAATTACCTGTTAGCTGCATTTTTTACTGATACCCAGACGAATAATGTATTTGTCCTAGCATTATTAGGTGTGTGCACAGATAAAAATCAGAGATATTTTATACACACACACACACACACACACACACACACACACACACACACACACACACACACACACACACACATCATAAACCATAGCAGTACTTGTTTTGTACTTATTTCAGCAAATTGCAATACATTGTGCAACACTGATAGTGCCATACCAGTTTAATGACTGCTGCTTAGCAGTCGTCAACCAGCAGCAGGGGTAAATTCACTTGTATTTACCTCCGTGAGAAGTGGGCGGCCACAGTGGTGCAGCAGTTAGCATTGCCACCTCACAGCAAGAGGTTCTCCCGTTTGTTTCTCGGCTGGGGTGCTTTCTATGCGGAGTCTGCATGTCCTCCCTGTGGATGCGTGTGTTTCCTCCCACATCCCAAAGACATGCAGTAGGTGGATTGGACACTCTAAATTGGCCCTAGGTGTGAGTCTGTGCATGTGTGTGCCCCTTCTGTGGAAGGTTGGGTGCCGGGCTGGCAACTCAACACTGTAAAACTCCACTGCCAATCATGAGCAGACAAATGATCCGCTGTGGCTACCCCTAACCGGGAAAAGCCGAAAGAAGAAGAAGATTTACCTCAGTGAGGAGTAATGCATACCTATCACTGTCTCAGGTTTCACAGTTTTTCCCTGATTTTGCTCATAATTTTTCTTTAGCCTTCATAAAGTTTGATTTTCTGGTAAATCACTCAGGACTACAGACAGTCAAGAAATCCAGACATCAGAGTTTTATACTTCTTATACTCCAAAAAAAGTCTTTTTGATGCAAAAGCTGAGATTCTATTAACTTTTTAAATGAATTAGAGTGATATTTAAAATGTTTTCCTGATTCTGAGCCTTTTTTCTTCTAAAATATTTGGCACTGTGCTGAATTCTTCAGCAAAGTTGTTAAGAGTTATTTTATCTGGTGTTCTGCCAGTATTTATAAAAATGCCAGAAACAGAAGACCATCCCTGATGATACAAAACATTTTCTCTTCTTAAAATCAAGTTTGCACTGAGATTAGGCTCTCTTTGCTGCTGATCTCTATAGTGCTTACTTTGATTATGTTCATGATCAGATTTATCCTAACAGGTTCATACCACAGGGTTGCAGTAACAGTCATAGTACGAGACAAACAGACTAAAACTACATTCTCTGTTCAGAATCACAGAACTATATTACATCATCTTCCATAACTTGCTGTACTGTCAGGTGAATTATTTTACCAAAGAATGTAACTTTTCATAATTAAAACTCCAAGGAAGCAGTAGGCGTCACTCTGCTCCTACTCTGTGGCACATGACCCTTACTTTGGTGCAAACTGAGAAATTCCAAGAAGCTGCAAACAGGTTCATTTACTGTAAAAGTTATTACATCCAGATAAACAAATGAACAGTTGAAATTAATCAGAAGGGAGAGTAGCCTCATATGGTTGTTTATCTGAGAGGAATGAACAGATTAGAAATGAAACAACAGTGAAAGCATTAGTTTTCTACAATGCCAAATCCCATAGCTTTATAAATTATAGTTAATAGAACGTGAAACAGTATAAATAACTGAATAAGTAGTGTGCTAAAGAAATATGCAGTGTCAGTTTATCAGTGTAAGCCCATACATTTATTCACTAATTTCAGTCTTGCTCATCTACTAGAAAGAAAGAAAAAAAGAAAAGAAGAAAAAAAACAATCCGACCAACAAATTCAACACTGAGCAGTCAGATCTGCTCCACTTGCTACTTCTCTCAGCAATCCCTTCAGTGGTTTCTCCATGTGTACCCAAGCACTTCACTGACACCAAATGTAACATTTCCTCCAGGGATTCCTTCAAGAGTCCTTCCATTTCTGCACAAGTACTTCACTAACTCCAAAGATTTTCCCAATGATCCCTTCAGTAGTCTGTCCATATATGCCCAAGCATTTCACTGTTACCAAATGGAACATTTCCCCCAGCAATCCCTACAATAGTTTGTCTATGTGTGCAGAAGCACTTCAGTGACACCAAATGAAACATTTCATAGGAAGTTACTAGTCTATTGGCCCTGAGGCCCTTACAAGCCTAACCAAGAATTTAGCCATGTTCCAACAAGTCAGCATCTGATGCCCCTGTCCAGCAGGAATCCCAGGGGTCTATTTTCTGTTCCCATCCAGTTATCCAGGTTGTGCTTAAAAAGGGATAATGAGGTACTCTGCTTGACATGGAGAGGGAGTCTATTCCACAGAAGGGGGAGTATCTGGGACACAAATCTGTCCTGCCATCAAGTCTTACTGAAGGCACAGACCAGGTTAAGGTTGCTCTTGCAGGTTGCGCGAGTGGAGCTTGACTTGCGGATATGCAGCAATCTCGTCAAGGTGGGGTCTGAGACTGCTTTGTATGCCAGTGATTTCATCAGTATTTTGTCAATGTTTAAACAAATACTATTGCTGACACCAAATGATCCTTTCAGTAGTTTGTGAATGCATATGCAAGCACTTCACTGATAATAAATACAATATTTCCCCAACGATCCCATCAGATGTATGCCCATGTATGCACAAGCACTTCATTGACATCAAATGAAACACTTTCCCCAAAGATCCCTTCAGCATTTTTCCACATCTGCAGAAGAACTTCTACTGACACCAAATTAAACATTTCCCCCAGCAATCCCTTCAGTAGTTTGCCCCTGTCTTCAAAAGCACTTTACTAACATCAAAATGATTAATTTCCCCATCAATCCCTTTGGCACTTTGCCCATGCCTTCACAAGCAGTTCACTGACACCAAATGAACTTTTTTCCCAATGGTCCTAGTAGGAGTTTGTCTATGTATGCCCAAACACTTCAATGATGCCAAATCCAACATTTCCTCAAATGATCCTTTCAATATTTCATCCATGTATGCCAAAGCACTTCACAGACACCAAATGAAAGATGTCCCTTAGTGACCCTTTCAATACTATGTCCATGTTTGCATACATATTTCACTGACGCCAAATGAAAAATTTCCCCAATGACACCTTCACTAGTTTGTCCATATACTCCCCAAGGCCTTCACTGATATGAAAGGAAACAATTCCCCCAGTGACCCTTTCAGTACTATGTCCATGTCTGCACAAGCACTTTAAGGACATCAAATGAAACTTTTCCATCAAGGATCCCTACACAAACACTTCACTGACACCAAATGAACTATTTCCCCCAACTGTTCCTTTGGTAGATTGGCCATTTAGGTCCAAGCACTTAATGTCATCAAATGCAACATTTCCCCAATGACCTTTTCAGTAGTATGTCCATGTATGTCCAAGAACCTCTCAGACACCAGATGAATAATTTTCCCAAGACCATTTCTGTAGTATGTCCGTGTATGCAACTGCCACCAAATGAAACATTATCCCCAATGATCCCTTCAGTAATCTGTCCATGTCTTCACAGGCACTTCACTAACTTTAAAATTATTTATTTCACTTTCAGTCTCTTCTGTAGTGTGTCCATACCTTCACAAGCACTTCTCTGACACCAAACAATACATTTCTCCTAGTGATCCTTGCACAAGCACTTTTACTGACACTAAGTGTGAAGTTTCCCCAACAACCACCGGAGAAGTTTGTCCATGCTTGCCCAAATACTTCACTGTCACCAAATGCAACATTTCTCCAAACAGTCCCTTCAGTAGTTTATGTATGTATGCCCAAGCACTTCACTGTTACCAAATTAAACATTTCCCCAGTGGCCCCTTCAGTACTTTGCCCATGCACTTCATTGACACCAAATGAAAGATTTCCCCAGTGACCTCTATCATTGTTTATCCATGTATGCACCACCACTGCAGTGACATCAAATGAAACATTTCTGCCAGGGCCCCTACACAAGCAGTTCACTAACACCAAATGAAACATTTAGTTCACTAACACCAAATGAAACATTTCTGCCAGGGCCCCTACACAAGCAGTTCACTAACACCAAATGAAACATTTCTGCCAGGGCCCCTACACAAGCAGTTCACTAACACCAAATGAAACATTTCTGCCAGGGCCCCTACACAAGCAGTTCACTAACACCAAATGAAACATTTCTGCCAGGGCCCCTACACAAGCAGTTCACTAACACCAAATGAAACATTTCTGCCAGGGCCCCTACACAAGCAGTTCACTAACACCAAATGAAACATTTCTGCCAGGGCCCCTACACAAGCAGTTCACTAACACCAAATGAAACATTTCTGCCAGGGCCCCTACACAAGCAGTTCACTAACACCAAATGAAACATTTCTGCCAGGGCCCCTACACAAGCAGTTCACTAACACCAAATGAAACATTTCTGCCAGGGCCCCTACACAAGCAGTTCACTAACACTAAATGAAACATTTCTGCCAGGGCCCCTACACAAGCAGTTCACTAACACCAAATGAAACATTTTCACCAACTGTCCCTTTGATACTTTGCCCATGTCTGCCCAAGCACTTCACTGTCAGCAAATTAAACATTTCTCCAAATAATCCCTTCGGTATTTTATGTCTGTCCAGGCACTTCACTGTCACCAAATGAAACATTTCTCCAAATAATCACTTCAGTAGTTCCTCAATAGTTCCTCAATGTCTGCATAAGTACTTCAGACACCAAATGAAACATCTCCCCCAATGACCCATTCAGTAGTTTGTCCATGTATGTCTAAGTACTTCTCTGATACCAGATGAATCATTTTTCCAAGCCCCTTTCAATAGTATATCCATGTCTGCAAAATCACTTCACTGACACCACATGAAAGATGTATCCAGTGATCTCTACCTTAGTTTGCCCATGTATGCACAAGCACTTCACTAACATCCAATGAAGCATTTCTGCCAACAATCCCTACACAAGTTCTTCACTGACACCAAATGACATTTCCTGCAACAACCCCTTCAGTAGTTTGCCTACAGACAAACTTGGTGTCCTCCCAGATTTAAAACCAACAATACTAACAAAAGCAAAGAAATACCCCTGAAGACAGGAGGGTCGGGCTTCTCTCTATGCCTCTGCTGAAATGGTAGATCATCACATATTAATCTGCATGCCATGATGAAGGGAGTTACCTCTCAGTAACAGCATCAGAACAGTCAGAACTATGAAACTAATGTATGACATTATTCACTTGTTTGCAATGATTCCTGAGGGACAGGAAATAAACATGAGGGAAACCAGGAGTAGTTTTGTAGTAAGGACCAAACCACGAGGGTGAACCGTTAAATACATACAAAGACACACTCGCATTCATGCATGTTCACACATACTAGCATTCGGGAGACACACCCACACTCACACTTTTAATTCTGAAAAAACTGTCAGTTGCATATCTGCAACTAACTAACGAGACTGCTACTAACAGAAAAATCATTGCACTGCATTTGGCTGCAAAATACAAAGCAGCAATGAAATCTTAACAGCCATCACAAGTAGTACAGGAATGCTAGTTCAGTGATCCCTTTTTGCTGCCTTCGTAAATGACACGTAAGAAAAAATTGCAAAGATCGATAAAAGGCATTCTGTAGCTTAGTCTGCATATACCTGTAATATGATTACTGGGCTTGTTGCATTTATAAAGTGATAAGACTTTCTGTTTAACTATTTTTTCTCCCTCCCATCCTCTCTCCTTCATTAGCCTGTGTAGTGAGTCTCCTGACGGTGCAAGAAATAACAGATCAGAGATCCGTTTTTCTATATGTTGTCTTTTACTCAGGCAGCAAGTTCCAAAATTATTTCAGAACTTGCTGCATTTGTAAAGCATAACTTGTAGAAAAAATACGTTCTGCGAATAATCACATTTTAGACTTTTACCCCTTGAGAACTAGGGCTTTTAGGAGCAAATTAGTTCAAACAGAGTGAAAATAGTTGTGGGTTTCCCATAGGGAACATAAACAGAACAGCACTTCTCTGCACTTATCTAGAGTAAGTCGATAGGGGAAGGAGGGGCTTCATGATGATGCAATGTAGTGGGTGTTACTGATAACACCGTCATGCCCCTTTCAAAAAGGATTTGGACCCAAATTTTAAACAGTGGGACTTGTCCCTTTAAGTTTAGTAACAGTTAATACCAGCATTAGGCTCATATTGTTTCAAATCTGGGGAGGATTTTTGTATAGTTATTCCACTGAAAACACCTGGTGAAAAATTTCTTACAGTGTTTGTTTTTTTGGGCTAAGTGTGTGACACCAGATGTACTGAAACTTTGAGGGACTATTATGTGTTATAGTCTTAAATAGTTCACTACCAGATCTTCTTAAGAATCAATACCTTTCATTCTACTACAGTTAGGCATTTGTCATGGTCATTTTTATTCATATTTTTTGTTGTAGTTTTGAAATTATGCATCACGTCTTTTTAAAAAATGATCATCAGACAAAACAGCTGCCTGAGTTTTTATGTTTTTTTTCGTATCTTTTTACAATCAGCATCTAAGTCACCTTCATCTTTTTCTGTATACCATGTATTATTACTTATTATTTTTATTATAACACTAATCTTTTTCTGTTTTTGCTTCTACCATTTTAGTGACAGATCTCTAGGCACAACATATTCTTATTTCATGTCTATACAGATATTTGTCATTTTCCATTCCTCTCTACTTTTTCTACTTTTATATGTAATTAGCAATGCTAAAACAAGAAAAAATAACAAGCTAAATAGGAACAAATGGAAACTTTAATGACAATAAAAAAAGCACTTTTGTACTTGAATAAAAAAGGACCTCATCAAATTCAAAGGAGTCAGCACTTGGGTAACATTTCATCTACATCAAAACACTTGTGATTCAGATGTGACATGGCCTTATCTGTCTGGCAAACCTCAGTTTCAGACATTTATTTTAATTCTAGGACTTATAATCCTTCATGTGAAATTTTGTTCTCTAAATGCACTCCATGCCTGATAGCCATCTAATGATTTAACAAGACTCCACGTATTCAGTTCTCAGTAGATGACATCAGATTGACACAGTTGACATTCAAGCAGCAAACAGCCTTTTCTTGTGCTTGTTCGACCCTCTTCCTGTATATTGCACAAGTGTTCAAAACTAGTGTGTATAACTAGGTGGAGTGTGAAGCTATAACCCACTTTTATAACTGACGGAGTTATTCACATTACAACCGGTCTCCAATCTCAACAGATATAGCCTGTTAGGTCTCCAGTCTTTACTACTAATCTGTCCACCTCTCCCCAAAAAGAGGAAACAATGCCATATCTCTTTAAACCCCCCAAGCTGACTGCATTACTGTCTAGTACACTTCTCAGACCTGCTTTAGCTGGATAACAGGCAGTTTTCCATCCCAATATATTATAGAACCAGCTCTGGCTTAATTGATAATCACTGCAGTGCTATATTATTCCATGTTTAACTTTCACGGTGAAAACTACAATCAAATGTAACCACAATAAGTATATCTCATAACAATTCTCTTTAGTACTCATTTTACTTTACATAAGGTCTGTCTGCCTTACCCAGTTTGTTTATACTTTATGATGCTGCTATCCATCCTGATATGATTCTATGTATTAAAGCATCTAAACCAAATACCTGCCAGCTTGTCATCTATGTTAGACAGGGACAAGCAACATTAACCACTATTTCTTCTTCTTCTTCTTTCAGCTTTTCCCGGTTAGGGGTCGCCACAGTGGATCATCTGTCCGCTCATGACCGGCAGTGGAATTTTACGGTGTTGAGTTGCCAGCCCAGTTCCCAACCTTCCACAGAAGGCACACACATATGCACACACACACACCTAGGGCCAATTTAGAGTATCCAATCCACCTACTGCATGTCTTTGGGATATGGGAGGAAACCGGAGCACCCGGAGGAAACTCATGTGACCACAGGGAGGACATGCACTCCACACAGAAGGCAGCCCAGCCGAGAATCGAACCAGACAACCTCTTGCTATGAGGCGGCAACGCGAATCGCTGCACCACTGCGGCCGCCCCCTTCCCCAGTCTACCCATTTATGTTTAATTTCACATAATTTTTTTTCATATATTGATTTCATTATTTGTAATACTTTGTCACTTATGTTATATTCTTGCAAAATTTTCCATCACATGTTTTTACACTTAAATTCACATTCTCATGGCAACGCGATACTTCACAGAGCAGATCCAAGACTCGGAAAAGCCCGTGAAACCAACGGACACAGCGTAGCGTTTCAGCATCCTCAGGGGAGCGGGAGAAGATTCCTGGTAGAAATGTGACCTTTTCTAACTCTACCAATGGACAGGGTGATTTTGATAACATAAATGGCTCGTCCTCTAATATTACTGCTGCCGATTCTTCCTTTCAGACCAACAAATCCGGCCGGGGTAGAAACGGAAGAAAGGGCAGAAATCGGTTTAAGGAATGAGCCAGTAAGTTGTGTACATGATGACAGTTTAAGTGTGGTTAATCTATCTAATTTAATTATTAACCCAGCCATCAATTCATTGTTACTGAAAGGAAGTAAATTTGTACCAACGTTTTTTTCTTCATTAAGTGATATTTATTTTGATCTTAAAAAGTTTATTAGAAAATTGTATCTGAAAGTATTTTTCTATGATGGCAATAGCACTAATACGAATGAGATGTGTAATACTGATATTTTTAATACAACTAATGAAAGTATTGATAATGAATTAATGAATGTATCAATTTATGACTATGAAAATGCTGATTTTGATTTACTTGATGAAGACATATCTAACAACATTGAGGATGGTGAAATGTTTGTTACGGGCTATGGTAAACTCACTGTTCCACCCATAGCATCTGAGAGTACTTTCACACCAAATATAAAAGTGCCAGCAATTTCTACCTTTTTTAGAGTAGTGTTTAAGGAGGTTACAGTGTTAATGGAAAGTCTAAAATATTTGACCAAACATTATAATTTAAATAAGGATGAATGGATTGCATTAAAATATTTGAAAAAAATTAAAACTGAGTTTATTTTCAAATGTGCAGATAAAGGTGGCAATTGGGTCATTTTGAATAAAATGACTATTGTAAAATGGTTTTGATTTGTTAAAAAATCAAGATGAGTATAAACGTTTAATCAATGACCCAATTGTTGAATTTAATAGTGAACTCTTGGACCTTTTGGAAAGAGGGGAACGTCTTGGTTTTCTTAATCAGAATGATATAGGAAAGTTATATGTTAAAAAACCTTTGACTCCAATATTCTATGCATTACCTAAAGTGCATAAAAATCTGACAATGCCACCTGGGAGACCGATAGTCTCAGGCAAAGGTTCATTTTTGAGTAAGGTGAATATTTTTTTGGACTTCCATTTAAAAAGTTATTTATCTAAAATTTCAGCTCACATCTGTAATACCCAGGATTTAATAGCGAAAATAAGTGGAATCAAATGGGATAACAGCTTTTATTGGGTAACTATAGATGTGAAGGCATTATACACTAACATCAAGAAAAGGTGAGGATTGGAAGCTGTTCAGAATATGTTGGGAGATGGTCCCAGAACCTCTTTTTTGATACTATTATTAGAATTCTGTCTCTCCCATAATTATTTTCGTTTCAAGAAGGACTTCTTTCTTCAGATTAAAGGGACGGCTATGGGGGCTGCTTTTGCACCCTCATATGCCATACTTTATATGGATTTTTTTGAAAAATTATACATCTATACAACTTCCTTCTATCAAAGAAATGTAATATTTTACAAACGGTATATTGATGATTTGATACTTATATGTAGTGGTGAGACCATTGAATTTTAGAATTCATCGAGGAATTAAATAATAATGATCATGGTTTAAAATTTTCCTATGAAATGGACAGGGATAGGGTTAATTTTCTTGATATAACCCTATATCATGAAGATGATAGAATAGGATACAAACCTTATAGGAAGGAAACCACGGTGAATATGTTCCTACATGCAGATAGTATGCACCCGGAACATCTGATCTGGTCCCTTCCCTTTGGTGAATTTCAAAGAATTTTCAATCATATCAGTAATGTAAATGATAGATATTTTGAATTAAATAAAGTTGAATCTAGACTATTTAGAAGAGGCTATAGAAGTGACCATTTGTTAATTTCTAAAAATAAAGTTTTGGGAATTTTAGATCACTCTTACTCTGGAGATCAAGACCATTTGAGACAGGAGAGACACAGTGTATCTACTAGAGGCATAAGAGCTAATACTACACTTAGGGGAAGAAGTACTGATAATATGGGGACTAGTGAATCTAATCTATTTTTTGTAACTAGATATTCTCCACTTTCTAATGAAGTAAGCAATATTATAAGAAAATATTGGTATTTGATTTGTGAAGACGAAAATATAGGGTCAATTTTTCCCAAACATATTGTTTTCTCATATAAAAGGGGTAAAAATTTAAAGGAATTATTAAATTACAATTTCTGTGGCAAAGAGAATGTGGATATTATTGAGAGTACTGTAGGCACTTTTCCTTGTGGACAGTGTAGTGTTTGTAGCAGAGTTAATAATGTAACCAATATTAATGGTGTATCTTTTAAAGCTAGGTATTCTTTCAATTGTAAATCTACGGCAGTGGTATATTCATTGGGTTGTTCCTGCCCTAATATGTGGTACATAGGTCAGACTAAGAGGATGGTTCGTGTTCGAGTTTTGGAACATGTAAAAGATATTAGGAATAAAAATGAATATAGCCCTGTGGCTAAACATTTTTTGGATAAACATAAAGGTGATGCCAGTAGTTTAAAATTTTGTGTATTGGGCCAACCCTTTAACTATGAAAATGGGGGATCTATTGTTCCAAAATTACTTGAACTAGAGACCAGGTTAATTTTAAAATTTAATACACTAAAACCACATGGACTTAACTTAGAGTTAAGTATTTAATATTTATTTTTTTATTTTTTTATATCCACTCTCATATGAATGTACACATTTATTTTGATATATTTATGTTGCTTTGTCTTCATAGATTATTTATCAGCTGATAACAATGAATTAGTCTGGATGTTTAATTTCCTTTTCTATACATGGTTATATACTTGTGTAGATAGATAGAGGTTTTGTTTTTTTCTTTTGGTCATTATTTAATTTAATCCATTTGAATTTCTCTCTTTAACATATATTTATAGTTATATTATTAAATTACAGAATATTTATATATGAAATTCATGAATTATATAATAATATGAATGATTGAATGCTGACATTCTGCTTTTAATGATTATGAGCTATGTTTCATAAGAATAATAAAATGCTAGAGCACTTTAAACTGATTTGTAAAAGCTGATTGAATAATTGGTGCTGATTAACTTATTAAGATGTGTATAAATAAGTAGTTAACAGCACCTTGAATTTGTGATCCATTTGAAGGCGAAAAGCCGAGGTACCAGATCGCAATAAACGCTTGACTGGCATGGCACTGGTTTTTTCTGTGTTATTTTTCGTGGTTGCTGACTTCTACTAGTGTTTGTGGAATTGGATATCTCATAACAATTCTCTTTAGTACTCATTTTACTTTACATAAGGTCTGTCTGCCTTACCCAGTTTGTTTATACTTTATGATGCTGCTATCCATCCTGATATGATTCTATGTATTAAAGCATCTAAACCAAATACCTGCCAGCTTGTCATCTATGTTAGACAGGGACAAGCAACATTAACCACTATTTCTTCTTCTTCTTCTTCTTTCAGCTTTTCACGGTTAGGGGTCGCCACAGTGGATCATCTGTCCGCTCATGAGTGGCAGTGGAATTTTACGGTGTTGAGTTGCCAGCCCAGTTCCCAACCTTCCACAGAAGGCACGCACATATGCACACACACACCTAGGGCCAATTTAGAGTATCCAATCCACCTACTGCATGTCTTTGGGATATGGGAGGAAACCGGAGCACCCGGAGGAAACTCATGTGACCACAGGGAGGACATGCACTCCACACAGAAGGCAGCCCAGCCGAGAATCTAACCAGACAACCTCTTGCTATGAGGCAGCAACGCAAATCGCTGCACCACTGCGGCCGCCCCCTTCCCCAGTCTACCCATTTATGTTTAATTTCACATAATTTTTTTTCATATATTGATTTAATTATTTGTAATACTTTGTCACTTATGTTATATTCTTGCAAAATTTTCCATCACATGTTTTTACACTTAAATTCACATTTCTTTGCATTCTGGCCTGTCTGACCACACACTTAACATCTTTTTGTCACATTCATTAATTAAATGATCATTATTTTCACAAACATAACACATTTTAAGTTGTCCTATGTACTTCACAAACCTTCTATTACCATTCACATTAATAATACTAGGTATATGTATCACATTGTCATTTTCTATTTTTAAAATTACTCCACATTCCGATCCCCCATCCATAGTACTCTTTCATCATATATTTTAGTAATGTCCATCACGTCTTTACATATTGTCAATAAGTGTTCTTTCAGTTCTTTTGCTTCTACTTTAGTTCTAAACTGAATCAAAACCCTTTTTGCATGTCTAACAAAGGGTTGTACAACATATTCTGACTATGGAAAGTCTGTTTTCTTTTTTCATAAACCCCCCAAAATTTCCCTAGCCTGCCCAGTTTCAAATATCAAGTCACAAAATGTTTCTTTGTTAATTAAAATGAAAGCTCTTACTTCTTCAACTTTAACACCCAACAGTACAATAACATTGTCCCATACCTCACATCTGCCTAAACCTCCTTTCTTCTTACTGTTCACCCAAACTGTTTCCTGTATTCCCCTCTCCTCTTTGGTGGTTTCCCCCACTGTTTCAGCATACATTTTTTTCTTTGGCTCATTTTCTTCTTCTTTTATTTTCTCCATAATCTCACTCCAGGATACTGCAACTCCACTTTCTGGCTCACTCTGGTTTATCATCTCCTTCAGATAAACATCTGCAACCCTCCCGAATGAAGGGTTGAAATAATGCATTTTTCCACTGTCTCTATTGATTCAAACAACTTTTTCTGGCAATTTTGCTCCAAACTCAGTTCCACATCTGCATTCACCTCACTTTCCTCCTAGACTACTTCTCCATTTGAAAACAATGTTTTATCTGTTCCCAGATCATTTGAGAACATTTCTGGTAGCAATTCTATCATTTCATTTGCATTTTCAACAGCTTTCATTTCAGTTTCATCAAATGCTGAATCAGCCATGTTTTCTCCCTGTTCTTCTGGGCTGCCTCCATGCCTGGAATGGGAACAGGAAGTCAGCTGTGTCACACACAAACTATTTTCCCTACTACCAACAATAGTTTTTTTTTTTTTTTGCATACATATATACAATTCATATTTTTGCATATTTACATATTTATATTTTTACAATATTTACATATTTTAACATTCAATATATTGATTTTTGCATTTTAAGTATCCCCCACATTGTTTAACTCACAACCAAAACCACATTTATTTCAGTATTTTTGTCAATTTCCATTTTCCATTGTATCTGATTTCACTAAGTCTTCCATTATATATATAGTCCGTGTTACATAAAATAGGATTCTATCCATTTTTTTAGAGTCATTCTGTAAGAATTCATTCTAAGGGTAGGGTTTTTTATCGATCTATACATTACAAATTATTTACATATTTACATTATTTACATCTAATTACAAATCCCCATACATCATAAACTTCAATTTAATCATTCCTCCCACTCTCTTATCCACAACCAATACATTATTTTTTTCTAAAATCTTTGTCAAAGTCCATTATCCATTGTATTTAATTTCACTTAGTCTCTTATTCCATATAGTCCATGAAGCCTAAAATATTACTCTGTCCATTTTCTTCACTTTTTCCTGTTTTCGTGCACCATAATAACCAAATTCTATTATGTCCATATTTATTTGTTCAAAGTTTAACAAACTTTTCACATTATTATCTTTACATATTTCTTTCCATAAATTAACTCTTTCACATTTCAAAAACACATGCTCAGTAGTCTCAAACTCTCAGCATTTATTACATATTTTATCTTGCTTTTTGTTTTGTTTTTTATGTATGGCATATATGCCTTAACCTACAAATTTCTAATAGGCAATCTCCATAAAAAAATCATTACATTCTTTAATCTTTTTTTAGTTATATCACATAATTTTGGCTTTTTTCTTATCTATTTCTAAATCTTTCCATGGATCAATCCAATAAAATGTTTTCACAATACTTAAGTACTATAACTTTCTCTTTTTCTTGCATATATTATTTTTATTTTTCATAACATGGTTTTGTTTTTGTACTCTCATTTCTTCATTCACAATGCTTTTACTTCATTTTTTTAACTTCCATTTCCTCCCACAGTTCTTTGTATTTATAATATAGTATCATTTCTATCAAGTTTTTATTTTCCTTCATAATTCCTTTTACTATTTTATATAAAATTAAAGATGCTGCCTGTACTACTGGGTTTATTAAACACAAACCTCCTTGCTCTTCTTTCATATACAGAATCCCTCTTTTTACAGGATTCAGTCTAGAACCCCATATAAAAGAAAATATAATCATCAGTTCCTTTTCATACTTAAGAGAAATCATATAGATGTTAGTAACATAAGCAAATGTTTATTATTACCATCGTGTTCAACAACTGTGCTTTTTTCTATATGAAAAAGCTATATGATTTCCAAAAATTTGTCATATCCTTTACTTCTTTGAGTACATTATCACATTGTTGTTGTCTGTATTCACTCCATCCAAATGTTATTCCTAATATATCTATATATTTTTTCATTGAACTCAACACCTCCTATCATAACTTCAAAACTAAATTCTTTACTTTTCTCCTTATTTATACTTTATACATTTAGTTTCTTAAACCATTTTTTTTAATTTCTACTTAATTTTTCATGTATGTTTTCCATCCATACTTTATTCTTAATTCATATATCATCCGCATAATTATACATTATTGGCAATTGTACTTCCTTCATTTTGCATCCACCACTACTTGACATTTTATTAATTTCCTTCACTATTGCATTCATAACTAATGAGAAAAATTACAGTACTAGCTGGACAGCCCTGCTTTATTCCACATTCTACTATTATTTCTTCCCCAATCCATCCATTTACATTTAGTTTCACATAGTTCCTTTCATAAACAGATTTTATTACTTGCAATCCATTTTTGCTTACATTATATGCCTGCAAAATTCCCCATAATGATTTATATTGAATATTATCATAGGCTTTACTTATATCCTCTATCATAACCTTCACTTCCAAATTTTTATTTATGATGTCAGTTATTTCTCTTGTTATCCATAACAGCTCTTGACTTCCTTTTCCTTTTCTTCTGAATACATTTTGGTCATATAGGCTATCCTTTTTTGAAACCTTTTTCTTATTATTCTCATGAAATGTTATAATCTGTATTATTTAATGCTATAGGTCTCCAATATTTTATCTCCTATTTATTTTCTTTTTTAAATATAAATTTTACAACTCCTGTACATATCTCTTTCTCTTTAATTCCAGTTTCTAACCATCCATTCATTCATAACTCTATAAAAATATTTTTGCCACTCTCTCTCATTTCTTTATACATACCATATTCAATTCTGTCCATCCCTGTTGCAGAATTCATGTTAATATCTTTTAGAATTTCATTCAATTCTGTCAAAGTTATTTTTGTTCTAAATATTCATTATCTTCCTTATTTAATTTTTCACCTTTATAATTTTGTTCTATGTTTTCTTCTCTTTTAATAAATAATTCTAATACATATTTTTTATTTTGTATATTCCTTCTTGCTGTCTTAGTTGCTTACCTTCCTTATTTTGTAAGTCTATTATTTTTCCTTCTTTTTTTATTTTACTCAGTTATGGTGCTACCTCTTTGTTCTTTCCTTGTATACAATAGTTTTGCTTATATTACAAGTTTTTACTTTTAATTTGATTAATTTTATATAGTTCTATTTCTTTTTCATAATATGAATCTCTAAATGTTTGCCTTACTATCTTAAATCTCAATTGCTTCTTTTCTTCCTTATACATTCTAAAAACACTTGTTTATATTTCTATTTAAAATTAGGCCATCCAACAGTCCAATTCTTATAAAGTTCTTTCATATTCATATGATTTTTCCATAATTCAACAAGATATTTTTTCTCTTCTAAATCTAATTCATTTTCATTAAATTTCTTTATTCCTTTTCCTATTCTTACATATTCTTAATTTTCCTGTATACCTAATTCCTTTTTTATGACTTTTAAACCATCAAATATTAAATAATCAAGTTATATCCTAATGTTATTCCTTTTATTGGTCTAGTGGTTATTGTCCCATACACTTAACTTTCCATTTCTCATAATTTTTAAACCATTTTAACATCACAATTGCTCTTATTTTTCCTTTAATTACAATTAAAATCACCCAACACTATGCTAGTATTTACACAAACATACTGAAGAATATTTTTATACATCATTTCTCTCTCTCTTTTGTTACATATGCATATAAAGCTACAACTCTTTATACATATTTTTCCATCTTGCATCTATTACCATAAGCCATCCTAGTTCCTCTAAGATTGCATCTAACAGTTTAATGACTTCTAGACATAATATACATATACTCAACAGCAAACCAATCCAACACGCCTGCAGAAAAGTGTAGAGTCCACACCAGTAATGTCTAATAAACATGTTATTTAATATATACTTTTTTTGAAAACAATAAACACATTCTAAAATGTTACACAACGCACTTTTTGTCTCTCCAGTGGTGAGACTTCTTCAGGTAAAGACATTAGACAAATAAGAATGTTTACACTCCACATTCTGAACATTGATCCAACAGCCAATAAATGAAGGCTACCTATTACTCATTAATTAATTGCTGATAAAAGTATGTTTTCCATGAACTATCTATGTTTTAAACTGCAAACAAAATTTATACTTGCAAGCAATCATAAAACTGCATCACTACCTTCACAGTAATAAAGCCTATTTACATCCCATATTCTTAAAAAAAGTTTTTTTATTATTAGAATATATATATATATTACAATATATATGTATGACAATGCATATATATGTATATATTAAATATCCTCAAAGTAACTGATTATTTAGACATTCTACACTGTTAAAAATTATAACCATACATGATTAGTCTGGCATTTGTGGATGAAAGCCTATATACATACCAATGCACAAAATTACTTCTGAAAATATATTGACTATCAAATAATAAAATGTTACATCCATAACTATAAAAGTTAGTCTTGTACTACCTCTAGTAAGTTCACCTAGATCAAATAAAAACTCAATACCTTGTGATTAAGTCATACCCTTACATGTGTAAACACATTTTTTTTACTGATAACAAGTAGGCACTAAGTAATCAATTATAACCTACTCTTGTGCTTACTCACCAATTGTTACCTCAACAAGTTTTTTTTTAATTTTAATATACATGTGATGGAATAAATTTCATTTAGCCCAGGAAATGAACAAGCTTTTGTCCTAAGCTGGCAAATCAATTCTAATCTTTCCAGGTATAAGGATTCTGGGCCTCCTCTCCCATCAGGGATAATACCATCTATTGCCTTGAACTTAAATATGTGATCCACCTGTTCTTGTTTATGTCTACTCAAAGCATTCTCTAAGTAGCACCTGCTTTATTTGGTACAAGTGTTCGTAAACTCTTTCTCTAAACTTCCTGTCGGTCTTTGCTATGTAGAATGCTGGACATTGCTGGCATTGGGCCATATAAACCACAGCTTCAGACTGGTAGTTTAGCTTATGTTTGATCTTATATTCCCTATCTCTGATAGTGAATGATGACCCAGTTGTCATATGTAAGCAATAGTGGCACATATTACATTTAAACATGCCATTTCTGTTTCCATACTAGGATACTACAACTTTAGATTCCAAAAGGTTTTTCAAATTATGGCCTTGCTTAAAAACCAGTCTGGGTGGACCTTGGATTTTAGACCTCGTAGTTGGGTTATTCCTAATGATGTCCCAATTCTGGAGTTAATAATGCTCATAATCCCATAACCGTCTGAGCTAAATGGTGTAATCAGACTACCCTGGACAAAGTTATTCATTCCTGAATCATGGTTAAGTTCTATCATCATGTTTTCAGGTATATTTTTTCTGTCTATTATTGGTTTATAAAAACCCTTTAGTCTTTTGTCCTCGACTTCTTTCAGTAGTTGGTACAATAAATAGTTGGGGTATCCCCTGCTGGAAAACATTCCTTTTAATTTGTTACATTCGATGACAAATTCAGCATCCTTAGTTACCATCCTTGCTGCTCTTACTAGTTGCCCCTTCACCACAGATCTCTTTTGGTGAAGGGTGTAGCAACTACTAAAATGTAGAAATGTATTTGAATACGTCTCTTTCCTGTAAATTGCTGCTGAATAGCAATTATTTAAGTAGTCTTTGCTTAGGTTTATATCAAGGTATGCTACATTATCTCTCCCAAAATTAAAAGTGAAGGATACAAAATGTGTAGTATTGTTAAAGTATGTTATTAATTTGCCAGCTTGAGCTTCATCCCCTTCAATTAACATAAAAATGTCATCTAAAAAGTGGGTGTAGAAGTGGATCTGATGGGGGGGTCTGTCCTGGTTTCTTAACATACTCTTCTTCCCAATACGCCATTACGAGGTTTGCCAGACTAGCCCCACAAGGGAAGGCAATCACTACCCCTATTTTCTGGTGGTAAAATTTATCATTAAAAGTAATAAAATTGTAAGATAAAATAATATCTAGTATTTCCTCAGTAAGTGAAATCTCTTCCACTGGGGCCCCTTTCTTTCATAATATACTATTGACCTATTCTGCACCCTCTTGGTGAGGGATTGAGGAATACAAGTCCTTTATGTCCACTGTCAGGAAATTCAAGTCTTTATTAAATTCCAGTTTATTAATGTTAACCAAAAAACTCCAAGCGTCCTTACAAATTTGCCCCTCTTCCTTAACATATTTCTTTATTGGTGATCCACAAATCTAGCACAGGAATATGTGATGTTATTCCTAGTATCCACTATGGGTCTCATAGGTGGATCATATCAGCTCTTGTGCATTTTGGGTATTCCGAACAGTATGGGAATTTTTGGCTTTGGCATATTTAAAGAATTGAGTTGGTCCAGTTCTATTTTCCCTTCAATGAACATGTCATTAAGTAACACTTGTATCATCCTATAAGTTGCGTTAAGTTTATTTCTGGAAACTTCAATGTATACATTACTGTCCAAAATCCTAGACATTTTAGTTACATAATCGTCATGGTTCATAATCACCAACCCGCCTCCTTTGTCAGGTTGCATTACCCTGACAGGGACTTTAAGTAATGACAATGCTTGCTTTTCTGCTTTGGTAATACTACTTGAGACACCATTCAAATACCTGCTGTTCTTCAGACAATTAATTATGTCTAGCTCACATATCTGCTCATACAATGCTAATGTATGGTGTAATGGAGGATTGTAGGTGCTAGCAATATGGAAAACATTCAATACTTGATTATTTTGACCCAATAACACTGTCAAATTTAATTACCTCACAAATAATTTTAAGTCTATCTTTGTATTGGGCAAGTCTGCTCTACAAGTCGGTACAAAGGTGTGCCCCTTAGTTTATAAATCAACCAACATTAAATCAATAAATAAGTCAGAGAAGTTAAACACTTTGAAGTCTTTTTCAGTGTTATAAATAATTTCACAAGTATAAGAGTCACTTACTGCAGAATTCCTTAATGGCTCCATTTGTTCTTGCTGTTGTAATAAGTCCTGGTAGTCCATTGCCTCAAGTTGTAAGTTGAGGCTGGTTGCCAAAATTTTGAATCTCCCCTGCTGTATAGTTATCCATATTCAGTTGCTCATTGCTTGTATTATTTGACGCTCTTGCATGATGTGCCCTGTTTGAACCCTTTATTTCCCATTTTTGAACCCTTTATTTCCCATTTTTGAACCCTTATTTCCCATTTTTGAACCCTCATGTCTTTGTTGGAAGCCACCATTCTCCTGCCCTTCTCTTCTATAGTTACCACTTCTGTGACCGGCTGAATTGTCAGTAGTCTTTTCCGTTAATTCTGTTTGGTCAATCAGTGACCCAGTCTACGATGAGCCCGTTTCGTAGGCGTGTCGGTCCCTGTTCAGCTTTTTCAGCTTAACACTCTTTAGTTTAACTATGTGTTGGTCTATACTTGTGAAAGCCCTTTCATAGTCAAACTTATATCTGTGGAAATCTGAATTCAATTTTATTTTGTCTAACACAGTTGCTTCCTCTATTAAGTTGTTCACGAATTGCTGGTAGTGTTTGCACATTACTTCCAGCAATTCATAACCGTGTCATCAAACAGCTTCAGCCGATCTTTGTGGAACTCGGATCCTTCCACCAATCCAGTAGGGAACTGCCACACTCTTAACTCTTTCGATGTTATGTTTTCACTCATGCATTCATGGAAATATGCAATTTCCAGTTGTAGTTCTTTATATTTTAAAAGTTTCTGGTCAAACTGTTTCAGTAAATTTGAAATGTCAGCATCCCCCAAGCCGGCTGCTCTGTTTCCTTACTTGTAGATGGTGTTTGGATAGAGAAAGGCTCTCTTAGCCATGTGTTTAATGTTGGAGCCCCAATAAGCCCTGAGGGTATTTCCTGACTTGTAACTGCAGAATCAAGTCCATTAAATGAAGAGTGTTCCTGCGACCTAGGTTGTTCCCCTGGTTCCGTATTAAATGCTGTATTATGAGAAATATGGTTTCCATTCTAATTTGGATTGCTCCTTCTGTCGCTCTGACTGAGATTATGGTCAAATCCATGGAAGGATGTACAAGAAGGATTAGATATATGTGGAATTTATGTAGCCTTCATGAAGGAATCCAGCCTGGGTGCAACGTCCTGTACTCGCTGACTCAGTATTCCAGTTAGAAGTGTTAAATTGCCAACATCATTGTTTTCTTTCAACATGGTGGGTGAACTCACAGAATTCTCTGAGGCCACAGAGACAAAACATTCAACCAGGAAATAGAAAGACAGCAAACCAATCCAACACACCTGTAGAGGAGTGTAGAGTCCACACCAGTAATATCTAATAAACACATTCTTTAATATATACTTTTTTAAAAAACAATAAACATGTTCTAAAATGTTACACAAAGTGCTTTTTGTCTCACCAGTGGTGAGACTTCTTCAGGTAAAGACATTAGACAAATAAGAATGTTTAAATGCACTACACATTCTGAACATTGCTCCAACAGCCAATAAATGAAGGCTAAATATTACTCATTAACTGATTCCTGATAAAAGTGTGTTTTCCATGAACTATCTATGCTTTAAACTACAAACGAAATTTATACTTGCAAGCAATGATAAAAGTGCATTACTACCTTCACAGTAATATAGTCTATTTACATCCAATATTCTTAAAAAAGCTTCTTACTATTAGAAAAAAAAAAAAAAAAATATATATATATATATATATATATATATATATATATGTATATTACAATATATACATGCATGACAATGCATATATATGTATATATTAAATGTCCTGTTAAAATAACCACATAAATAACATTCATTGAAATATCAAGTCACAAAAAAGTCTTTATTAAAATTAATGCTCTTACCTTGTTTGCTTTGAGACCCAGAGGTGCTATGAGTGAGTCCCAAACCATATACCCATCCAAACTTTCTTCTTTTTTACAGCTCACATTTACTGTATACTTCTTTTTTATTTCTTTTATTTCTTCTTTGCTCCTTCTCCCACAGTTTGTGCATACGTTTTTGTCTCTTAAACTTTTTCTGGCACAGTCTCCTTCTTTTTCTTCTTCTATTTTCTCCATGATGTCATTCCATGAAATTGATACCTCACTTTCTGGTTCACTTTGGTTTACCATTTCTTCCAAATAATCATCCCACAACCCCCCGATTGGAGGGTTGTCATTATGCATTTCTCAGAGCTAACTCTCTCTCCTTCAATCTCCTCTGAAAGTTTTTCTCTGAATTCATCTTTGTTACAGCTACAATCTCCTTTTCTTCCAATATCACTGTTTTTTCTGCATCCACAGCATCAGAAAAAAACTTCTGGTAGTGATTCTACCATTTCAACTACTTTTTCATCAACCTTCATTTCATTTTCAAACAAAGCTGAATCAGCCATATTTTCTTCCTGTTCATCCTGGCTGTCTCTGCAACTGGACACGTAACAGGAAGTCAGCATGTGTAACACAAAAATCCTTCCCCTGACTTTCAAGAGAAGGGGATGTTCTCTGATGCCCTGGCTAAATTTCCTTTAGGTGTGGGTTTTGTTTCATAGACACATGGTATGGGGTTTAATACCGACCTCAGCATATTGGCTAGGCTTAAAATGGACGTTCAATGCAGTTAGTCTAGTATTCAGCTATGAACCTATAATAACTATGATGTTAGCTCCCTTCTCACTCTACTCCTTCAATTAGTTCTTGCACAGATTAAGACAGAATCCCCTTCATTTGTCTACCACTGTTGTTTTATGATCTTTTTCCACTAATGTATTCAAACCAAGGTAAAATGATTTCAGTTTACTACACCTGCAAAATATGTGCCACCCATAGCTCTCAACCTTCCATCTCTAAAATGAGAAACACTAGCCCTCATAATGTGGAACAAATGGGCAAAATGTGGAACACATACTAATGGCTTACTAACAACTTCAACTAGGAAGGTCATAGGATGGTTAAAATATGCTGGCTTTACTTATAAAGAAGAGCATTTAATGAATTGATGTGATTCATTTCTATTTACAATTGATTTCACTTAAAAAATTCCTAACACTGAATGTGTGACAGAGTCTTTCAATGTGGAACTTTGAGGAACTACGAGGAACATGAACTTTTTAAGACCCCAAATGAGGTATGTTCCTCATAATGAGGTACACTTGAGAGGTATGGTGCCACCAATTTCCTATCCACATCTGCTGACATCTGCAACATCTACTGTCCACACTTGAGAAGATCTTATTTAATCTCTCTGATATATAAAAATATTTGTGTATATATTTACATCCAGATATTTGGAACTTCATTCATTGCATTACTTTCTTAGTCATTTCACATTTCTCACCCCAGTGTTCTCTTAATTCTACTTTTCCTAGTTTTTTCTCAAATTGTTACTAAACTGACTATACATTTCTCCTTGTTACTGCATATTATTACTTTGTAATGTCTGCTAACTAAACTGTCTCTTTTAGCTTATTCTGTACTTTCTTCTACTAGACGTCGTAGTAATAGTTTCTTTCTCTCTCTTTTTTCTACTTCCCTGTTATACTTTTTTAACATCCATAACAGTCTTCTGAATACCAACCAATCACTCTCTTTGACCCCATATCTGTTCCTCATTTCCTACCAGTCCATTCTTTTTAACCATTTCTCAACTGTTCCCCGTATTAAATTTTGCTACTTTTGATTCTCTGATCCTTTAATAGTTCTGTGTTCACTCTGAACTTCAGCTTTCCTATCTCTATTGGCCTTAGCTCAAACATCCACCACTTTCTTGATTTCACCGTGGTCCCCCAGTTGTCTCAGGTGGGACTACTTCAGAAGACTAAAAAATCAAAATACTGAATCCCAAAAAAATTAAAATGCAAAATAGTGAACACATTTTTAATGAAGGGGCAAGCCCCTCTGCAGCCCTCATGTGGGGGTTGTGCCCCCCACACCCCCCTGCTAACTATGTATACCAACTCCAATATCACATAACAGTGGAGAAAGGGGCAAATTCCATCATTCAGTATTTTGAATTTTCAGTTATTTGGGATTCAGTCTCTTGGTTTTTCAGTCTTCTGAAGTAGACCCACAAAATGTTAAGAGGGATGACTGAATGGTAGGAAACTGTAAAGAAAGACTTAGACCAGAGAATACAAACAGTAAAGATGTTCATATTGCAATTAATGTTATACCTTGAATAGTCTTTCATTTACAATCTGGAGAGAAAATATTGAAAAAGGTTTAAAAGAGGGAGAGAAAGATCGCAGAATACATCTGAGATAGACAAATAAATGATGGTACACTGGGAGGCTGGATTTTCAGTCCCCAGCTTGGAAGACTATCACAAAGCTACGCTGATTTATTATCTAAAAAAGGTAGAATTCTTAGGGGAATGGAAATAGATTATGCTATATAAGATGGAAGGTAATAAAATATTCAAAACATAAACATTTGGACAAAATTCAGGGATAGCTGAAATAGGGGAAGATACCTGAGATGGGTTCACCCCCTCATGTGCCATAAACTGCCCCTGTCTGCTATCTTGTTTGCCTTGTCTGTCTGCAAAAGCATCCTCACCTACCCTAACATTCCACTCGCACCTTAAAAAAAAAGTGGCCACCTGTCTCAAAAAATATATGTATTGTCCCATACATTACTCTCCATTTGACACACGCGTCTACTGGACATACACAATTTGATCCAATGGGCTTAACAATGCAGTTATGTTGTCCTCATCCCTCTCTCTCTGGGGTTAAAAGGTCAAAGTCATGTACAAATTCTGTCAAAGTGCACAGTTGTTGCTATACAAGAAATGGATAGTTATGGTTCTTTCCTAAACCCATCCTGCACATCCTTACCTGCCCTTTACTGTTTTTCTTTATATTTTTTAGGGCGATGTGACGCATTGCAGAGCTTCGCTAAGTTCAGCTAAATTGAGCTATATTAATATATGTGTTTTAAATAATAAACATGTACAAAATAAACACCTGTCCCATATTTCGAACCCAAGACCATCACACCTGCAGAGCACTGCATTAGCCTGCCACACCACACAACTCTCAATTAAAACATGTGGTTGAAACAAAGCATAGTAATGGCCTGTTACAGTCATTAAGCATGTTTCAGGGGAGCTCTGCGCCACACCTTGCCATGCAAACTTGATTATAAAGTAATGGAAAAATGGAGTGTACCTTGGACTCTGGTGCAATAGTACACCAGTAGAAAGCCAAATATATCATAGATGTAAGTGAGGCCTGTGATAAAAGGTAAATGTGCCTTTTTATCAGTACTATGTAGAAAGACACCTGTTAAGGCATTAGTTTCAAAATACATTTTCAACTGTCACCCTGGTACAGAAATGCATCCATATAAAGCCATGCACATACTGACGGATGTAGAACATGTTTGTCACAGCCTGTACGTATGCACATATATCTTGCAAATACACTTGCTGTACCAGTGACTCAGTAGCTCAACTCTATTAAATGCCTTGGAAACAGTACATTTTGCCACAAAGTCCAAATCCAGAGGTGTGTAGCAGTGAAATTATAGTATTGTTATATTTATCCCCCATGTCGCTCAAGGACACAAGCATGTGGCCTAGTACTCTGTTAGCGATACTGTTGCCTAACATGCTTACTTAAACACATGCCTTAATTGGACTGGAAAGGGTAGCCTCATTCTGGCTTTGCCTCTACAACATGGCTAACACAGCTCCCACAGTTACACCTACAACTTGTTGTTCTCCAAAGTGTTCACACTCTCTGCCTATGCCTATTACCTGCAGCCTGTAGCATACCCATCTCTATGTAAAAGCTGCTGCTACAGACCTACCCTCTGTGATGAAGTAGTCTCCTCACCCCAGTAATGTCCAGCCCAGCATATCAGAAAGGGCCCCTAATCTACACAAAGGCCTTATATATTGTTTTGTGGTTGTATGTGATTGGCTGATGATAGTGCAAATCAGCTGTGTTGGCTGCAATTAGCATTTCAGAACCACAGATTGGTTAAGAGGCAATCACCTACTGATGAGAAGTATGTTAAAAAGGCAAGCAGCTGGCTATGGGAAAACAGTCTGTATGAGACTTTCCTCACACAGAACACGTGTATGCAAAATATTAACCATTAGCACATGGCAGAGGAGTACTGCACTCCATCAGGATGCAGATGTGTGAATATGCTTAAGGGGAATAGGGTTCACAGCAATAAGCTATTCTTAGAACTGTGCTAATAACATGTCAATGATCTCCAGATTTGTTATACATACAGAGGATGTGCAATACCTCAAAGGTGGAATGTATAATGTCAGTGTGACACACTTGGCTCTTGGGACTCCCTCTTTATAGAGACTGTAATCGCACACTGCAATTTGTTTGGCACAGTTGTTTTCACATATTATCAGGGGGGTGTTGGCCCTTGGGGACACACTACAATAGACTGCAGTGTGGGCGATATGATCATACAGCAGTATCTGTCATGGCACACATGGGAATACCTGACTATCAATAGTATTCTAGTTGTATCCACACACTTAGTATGTTTTCACACTGTAGAATATGACATGCGATCAATTAGTGGATATTGCCAGCCATTTTGTCCTTGATGTAGCTCTACATAGTGTACTTCCACATATGTGAACCTGACGTGTTCCCATATTGTTGTCTTTCATGAAACTTGTCTGCATGATGCTCTGCAGCTGTCGCAGATGCAGAGAATGAGTTGATCCTGGAAGGGTTCTGTCAGCAGTATGAAGTCCTACTGTCCAGGGGGAAGCACAACAGGGAACAGCAGGAGGCATTGTGGGCTGACCAAGACTGTGTTGTTAATGTCACAGGTTATCAGAAGAGGACATATGAGCAGGTGCAATGTTGTGCAATTGACATGATCAATGCTGCATGCAGAAGAGTGGCAGATGTCACCAGGAATTTTGGTTCCACCACTGGAGGGCCTATATCAGAACAGCCTCTCTCATCCACAGAGGAATTCCTGGCAAATCTGGGCACACACTGCAGCTCCCAGGCATCCATCACACCCTACAATGTGGATCTGGGTGCCACACCTTCCACAGCAGAGAACCGTGTAGGTAAGCTCAGGTTGATCAGCAATGTAATACTGTAGCATTCAGTGTGTGAGGGTGTACATAGTCTTATGTGGGTGTCAGTTCTGTCTCTTTTGATGGGGGAGAATGGTTTAACTCAATTTGACTGTCATGCTCAGATTTTTACCACTGTAACAGTTAACACAGTAACTACTGTAAATGTGTGCTATATGGATATATTACCACGTGGTGGTACTGACATTACCTCTCTCTAAACTTTTCTTAGGTCTTTCAGATATCACACAAGCCCATGGTCCTGCGCCTGGTAAGCATGACACTGTTTTGTTATTGATGCATGTTTACAGTATTGTAATCCCTAGACTGTCATCCCAGGCCTGCTGCCTGCATTGCTGTACTGTTGGCATGATTGCCAAATACACACATATTGTCTGACTGTACACACATTAGATTCATACCTATGCATTGTAGGTGCATCTATGCAGAGTCTACACTAATGTCAACAGTGTACCTCACTGTTGCTGATGAGATTGCAGTGTAATGAGAGTTTATTTATAAGTAACTACAGCTGTTAGTGGGAAGAGTACTTTAATCAAGTAATGCTATATAAGGTTGGGGTTTCAACAGGTCTGTCACAGTGACAATATTGTACACAGCCTAAATTTATCACAACATAGTACTTCAGTGCATAGCAGTAATGTACTGCTTTTTCCTTTCTTATCACAGGTGACCAGGGGGGAGGGGGTTGGTCTCTATCCCCTACATAAACTGATATCAGTGTCTCCTCAGATTCGGATGATGATGGTGGCCACAGTGTGGCACAGGTGGGAGTTTTGGAGGCTGAATCTGTCCCAGAGGTTGACATCCCTCTTCTGCCCCCACTCTCATTGCACACAGACAGTATGCCCACAAATACCCAGTCCCCAGAGGCCACAGACATTGGACAGTCATAGGATGGGGACACTGAACAGGAAAGTGTGGCAACTATGACTTCAGCTAGTGTAGCCACTGGCCATTGCCAAACAGCTAGCTAGGTCCCAGACAAGCAAATTGACAGGGGTGTTTGTAGGAGGCCTGCTGTCTGTCCACCACCTGTTGCAGGTGTCACATCATGGGTCACTCGGTGTATGTTTCAGGCAGTCATGGAAGCACAGGCATGTTCTGGACAGAACACCAGATATATGTTTAGGGTTATGGATGCAACACAGTCTGACATCCATGACCACCTCCACCACACTGGGGACAACCTGGATCAGTTGACTGATGGAGTGGACAGAATGTGGGCTGAGACAGTGTCTGTCTTTGACCACGCATTGTCTGTGCTGGAATGTGTGGTTGGAGTTGAGTGTTGGACTCATGGATGTAGGTCAGTAACCCCATCTGCTGAGACTAAACGTGGCCATAAACAATCATGGTCACACAGTGGCAGTACATCCAGTGCTACAGATGGGAGTGTGCTGTTCACACCATGATGTGATGGGCCATGGGATCGTGGTCCTGGGCATTCCTGTGAGGACACAGTCCCAGTAGACAGCAGTCATTGTGAGGTACTAGCACTGCTTCTGACCTTAGGCATGGAGGTGCCAGTGCAACCCCTGGCAGAGCCAGTTCCTGTGTTCAGGGCTGGAGATGGTGAACTGTCAACTCTACAATGTATGGTCCAAAGCTGTCCAACATACACATATGTAGGGCTAGCACTGAACCTGACTGTGTACATGCAGACTTTCACACACCACTGCCAAATGCAGGTCAGCTACAGGTGCACACAGCACCTTTCCATGGTCCATCTTACCTGTTCCCTTCCTGATGCATGCTGTCAACCATTTGGGTCAGCCTAGACCTCCTGCACCCCCACAAAACACACTGTGCAAGTGATGATATCTGTGCCAAATTCCTGTCATCCTCAACACTGATGCATAGAAATGAAGCTGTGTGTCTGATGCACAGGGTGAGTATATTAGTTAATATGCACTTGTGTAATGCAATGTTGTTTTGCCATGCCACTTGTAGTGGTTAACAATGGACACTGTATGCTGTCATTTGTCAGGAGTATGTCACATACTTCTGTATACCTTATGAAATTTGATGTTGTAATGACTGTATGGTTACACGATGACAGGTGTGTCAAGGACCTGTTTCTGTTTCTGGGCCTGGTGGGATAATCTTTAGATACACAGTGGCAGTAAAAACAGCAGAGGATGGCATGTCAGCACAGCAGAAGGATGAACTCAGCAAGGTACAGCACTGTAAGTGCATGGGTCCATATGTGTATAACAGGCTAACAGGGACAATGGCAACATTCAGTGTACTCATGCATCCCTAATCTGTGAACAGGTCTGCTACTTTTGTCACCAGGGTTTTGGGAACTCACACATCTACAAGCTGTGGTGATGGAGATGATCCAGTTACAGATATCCTGTGTCCAGTACAGACATATTTCCGACACTAATTATGACTATCATGTTCTTCACTTCATTGTGTAACTTTGACATGATGTGTGTCACATCAGATGTGTGCTTCATATGCATGAGGAGGCTGATTTCATGTAGGATGTACTGTCCATGTTACATACTTATCTCTCCAGCATGTACTATGCATAGCACAGTGAAGTAGGCATGTAGAACAGGTGCAACATGTGTTAGTCCTGTAATGATACATGAGAGGTACACAGTGAGATCTGGCACCTCCCTGTATGGCGCCATACACATCCCCTCCAAAGCATCTAGGAGGCAAACTAAATATGCACGGTAGTGACACAGACTGCATAGGACATGTTATCTACACTGTATATTGGTGTACTATGGAACCTGTGTGGCTACTACAATTGTACAATATGCTTCTGTAGTGACATAGAATGGGTGGCATTGCACACAGTGATAGGTGTGATGATTCCCACAGTCAGTATAGCAGTGACAGTCTTTGATTTACATCCCAAGTCTGTCAGTATAGGTTGTACAACAGTGAATGAATCCCCACATCTTAGCGACCAGTGAAAGTCAAAGGCTATATTACTCTCTATGTATGTAACTCCATGTGTAATGGCTCAACTGTGTGAGGTATGTGGACACTAAAATATTTTGCACAGGTGAATGATTTCTCACAGGATAATATTGTGCAGTTGTTGGCATTTAGTCTTTGTCAGTGGCTCAGAGAACAACTGACTGTGTCTTAGGCCATCATGGATAAATATTGGTTGTGTGTGGGGCTCTGTGACAGCTCTTCATATGCAATCACCTGCTAATGTACTCAGTCAGAGGTCACTGATAGTGGCTGTGACTGCAGAGAGGGAATAGGTAGATGTGATATGCCAATAATGGAGGATGGTGAACTCCAGTGGTGACTGGTGTCACTGTAGTGTGGGTCTCCCAATGCTATCTTCCCACATTATGACTATCAGACACTTGTCTATCCACCAGGTGACATAACACTCTGTGCATGGCATACAAAGTTTCCAGCAAGGCCTGCTGGCCTAATATTATCATACACCTTGTCAGGCCACAGCTAGTGGAGTGAGACATATGTCTGACATCCAGTGCATTGTGCAACAGTCAATGGGCTCCACTAGTTACAGGCAGTAGGCATGATATGGCCTTGAGCAATAGTAACAGTGCTTGGTCCAGTGTCAGTAGGTGTGCAACAGTGTTAGTGCTCATATCAATGTTAACTCCTATCACAGCATTTCAGGTGACATGACTCAGAGATTTGGGGACACCACTTGGCACTACATGCTAGTTGTCTTCTGTGCAAGTATTCCAGTCACTTCCATCATGTTGGAAGAAGAGAGTCATGCAAGGTGTCTGTACAGAGGGATGTGTTATATGTATATATGTTTTTTTTTTTAAAGTTATCTTTGTAATTTTTATATTTTTTAAATGTTATCTTTGTAATTTGTCTAACTGGAGCTTTTCTCCCAGGGCCTTCGCTGAAAATGGACATATATCCAGTTGGACAATCCCAGTAAACAAATGTAAAATAAACAAATAAACACTTTTGCTTTGTCATGCTGCAGCTCACTTGCCCAAAGGATGGTCCAGGTCCTTACCTACAATACAAAGAACAACAGGCAGGAATCCACACAATTATTTATTCACCTCTAGCGCTTCGGCAAATGCCTTCAAGGAGTATCATTACCTACAATACCCTGCAGTAGTGCCATGACATCCCATCATGGGGAACCAATGTATTGCATCATGTGTTTATCAGTATGGGTGACCAGCCCCCCCAGTATGAGGTCTTCCCTGGGGGGGTCTGGCCACAGATCAGTCTCCTTAGAACTACCAGCACATACCCCCCTGCAGACAATACAGACATATGTCAAGAAAGATAGTACCTCCTGTGGGAAGGTTGATATAGCATGACTACATCTCTCTCTATAGATGGGACAGGGAAGTATGCAGATCGCTACACCCATGCATTATGTCAGCAGCATTACAACTGCATGAACTCGTCTCTACCCGACAGGAGGGACATAGGCTCATCATGGCTCTGCAAACCTGACTGATGGACAACTGTACAATAACCAGGAGGCAGTGCTGTGTGGCATTTGGGGTCATGGAGGCACTGCCTCCTCAGCTAAAAGATGCACATGGCATCATTGTGATGTTGTATAGACAAGGTAAGTGACAGCAGTAGCAACCCACACAAAGCAAAACTACAATGCACAGTGTAGTTACATGTGTGACCTCAAAGGACAGGCCCAGATTGTCAGTGGCCTCATACATCACGATGCTGCATATGATGGGTCTATACTTGCATCTAACCTGTGCTCCCATACTGTCTGCATCAAATACACTCCCTTGCCCACACCACATGTGACGCATGACATTCCTAGAACCTGTACCATAACTTCCATATTTACAAGCAATTCATAACTGGCCTCTCACTGAAAAATACACAGCATCTATTGCACATGGTAACATTCCAGGCTGCATACCACATGTGATGTGACAAAGATTACTAACACCATTGGGAAACCCTTGCAATCATAATGACACCACTGGCTGCATTGCCAGATGACTGAACAATGGCAACTGTGATACTCCTGCACAAAGGTGGTGCATCCACTGACCAACATAACTATAGGCCTCTTATCTGTATGACCATAGGGGGAAGCATCATGGAGCTGATCATCATATATATATGATTTACTCACAGTCGACTGTACACAGTTTGGATGTGTGACAGGGGGAGCATGACTATTACTCATGGTGGACATTTCCAAGGCAGTGACCAAGGACCTGGGTGAGGGTACATCTGTGCACACAACCCCCTAGGGCAAACCAAACCATCAGACGATATCCCATGCTCAGCAACATTTACAAAGCACCCACTTAGGCATCCATAATACTGTCATTGTAGGGGTCACTAAGTGACCCATTGATGGCACACATACACAACATAGGGACATCTACCTGCAATAGCTGATCTGTAAGCAGCAGTGCTCAACAGGGCACAGTCTTGGGTCCTCTACTGCTTGGAATCCACTTAACCACAATACAGGTGAATACTGACTGAGGCTAACAATATTGGCTGATGTGTGCAAACTGTGAGCATTCACACAGTCTCTGTGGTATGTCACTCTCCTGCAAGAGGGTATTGTGAACACACACCTGTTGACATACGAATGGCCATAAGCTCAATGCAAATATGTATGCAGTATCATTTCAATCAGTTAAACCTATGTATCTGGTAAGTAGCACATCAGTCACAACATGTGATGTACATACTCAGGGGTGAAAGAAATGGGCAAGCAGACCTGGCCACACAGGATTACACCTAATGTGCCTCAGATCACCATGTCTCTGCAGTGGTATGGCAGCAATCATATGGCATAGCTGAGGTCACAGTCACCTGTAAGTGACATACTCATAACCTCCAAGAACTCTTTCCTCAGCATGCCAATATCTGAGTAAAGTGGTCATTTGTTCATGTGCCTTTCCAAGCAGTACTGACAAATGCACACAACAGCATGGTCCCTCATAATGACGCTTCATGTCTTCAGTATGTGTTCTATGGGATCATCTGCAATGAGTGTTATTGTCGCCTGTGGCATATAGACTACTCAGAGGTGATCTGTGCCTTGCATACGGGGCAATATGTGACCCTGCTTGACTGCATATGTTGACTATCTGTAGGAGGTATGGATAACTTACTGTAAGGACATAAACCTCATATGTGATATTAGTAATATGCTTGTGAGAGAGATTTGTCTAGCAGACAAACACACTCTTGAAACAGAACCCTGCCTAATGGCACACAGAGTACCTCAGTGCACCTCAGCATATTCCACTTCTATGACTGGCTGGGCGGCAGTCATCTTAACGCAGTGCTCCTGCCTATATCCCTCATGGACTGTGGCAATATGTGCTGATCCTGAAACTACAGGTATAAAGATGTCTAAGATTGTGAGGGCTGTATGGCCATTATGCTAGTGAAGTTCAAATGCCCATGGTTCCATAACATGTTGTAAAATGCTCTAACAGGCTCACACATAAACATGGCTACACTGAGGCTAGCACCACTTCCAGTCACAGTGTACAGGACATGCCAAGGCGCACACGTAGTGATAGTTGGCTGTATGTAGATGAGAGCACTTACCTATGTACTGGTACACACTGCAGATCACAGTATGTGATGCACGCAACACACCTTATGTCTGCTAGTATCAGTTTAGAACATATGCTTGATGACATCAGCAGGCCTTGTTGTGGTCAGTCCTTTGGGAGGGCACATGACACGCTACAAATAAAATACTTCAAAACCCTACCTATTTCTAAGTTACCAAGGTGATCATATTCATGCCATATGGACATACACATGCACCAAGTAGCCTGGAGTGAGACTAGCACCCCTACCTATCTAGTCTTGAACACTACAGCTCACAGCACTTATTGCATGTGCCACAGCTTAAATCTGCTAGGATGGTGTCAGCTGGTAGTCTTAAGGTCGATGACATCATCAGGCCTTGCGAAAGAGGACAGTTTGGAAGCCAGCAGCAAGTTTCAAGGCCGAAAATTGCACAACTGTGGTAGGTGGATAGCTCATGTGGGCATGTCAGTTGGTTGGCAGGGGGATACACACACATGCACAAATGTACCAAGTAGCCTGGAGTGAGATTAGAGCCCCTCCTTAACTAGTCTTGCACAGTATAATGCACAGTACTTATCACACACGCTACAGTTTAAGTCTTTTGTATATCTGATTGCAGGCACAGTATTTGAGCATTACACACACTAGGCTTGCATTGAACAGCATCTGTGGCCTGCAGAGTGATATTGCTTCATACTGTTATCTGCGTCTCGTATCCTAGCAGTGAGATAACTGTTATTATCTTAGCTATGTTTGTTCTTAGATACGCAAACCTGTGGGCAGGGACAATGTGCCCTGTCCACACGTGCATTGTCAACATTATATATTACACCACATGCTTACCTGTGTCTGTCTACATGGTGACATCTAGCAGGGCAGGTGTCTCTAGGTAAGTGGATAATGTGCTGTTGCGCCCTTAGTTTGGATCATTTGAACAACAGTATGGATGTGATAGTGCAGATTTTCTCACTATTATTAAGATATGTAGGACAATATGGGCATCCGCACACATATTTATCTATATAATAATGATATATATAACTGTAGCTGCGTATGTTTATGATATGTATATGTGTTATGTAGATATATGGGGAGGGTCTATGTATCATTTTAATATATATATATATATATATATATATATATATATATATATATATATATATTTATATATTATATATATATATATATCTGACACTACATACAGTTAGAAATACTATATATGTGGAAGAGAGATAGTGACAGATATGTATACATATATCTATCACAACTTTAACCATTTCAGCTTTTCCCAAAACCATCCCAACCTTGGATAATATAGAAATCTTACTAGCATCACTACACATTAACAATAGTAAACACCCATGTATAGCAGTACTATATATTCCACCAGACCAAAACAGCCCTGTCCTTGAAAACTTTCTATCTTGGACCTCTCATAATATATCATGTGAAACTATCATTGTAGGTGATACCAACATTAATTGGCAAAATTTAGTCTTAAAATCCCCAGATAACTTATTAATCTCCACAGGTATACACAACTTGTTTCTGGCCCCATACAAATCCATACAAATCCCAAACAAACAATCAGAGGGCACTCTAGACTGGATTCTTGTATCAGACCCACAAAAATACTCTTAATACCGGTACTCTCCCCGATGTCCTAAATGACCATTTACCAACCTATAAACTTAGAACCATACTCAAATACCCAAACCCCACACATATAGATTAGCTAGAAATCTAACTAACTTCAACTAAATAACTTTCAACAACTACCTAAAAGCTTAGAATTTGACCCACTAAAAACGTTACCACTTGAAGAAGCTGTATTCTACTTTAATAAAATATTTCTTGACACACTAAATACTTTAGCCCCTACCAGGTTCAAAAGAATAAAACTCAATTGTGCTCCTTGGCTCACAAAACCTACAAAACAAATTTTTCTCTCCTGAGACTGGGTCTGGAAACAATGGTGTACAAACAAAAACTAAGCAAATGAAATCTATTTCAAACAACTGCATAATAAAGCTAAGGCATTAGTAAAAAAATGAGAGACACAATTATTTTTCACAACAACTATCTAATCAGAAGAACAACCAAAAAAATTTGGGAATCAGTCAACTTGACCCTTAATCCTTATCTACACAAAACTCATCACTATATCCTCCCAAAGACCAGGAATAAATAGCTGCCATTTTTAATACCCACTTTATAGACACCATTCTCAAACTTGTCAACAGATCCTCACTAAGAACAAGCAATTTCCCTAACAATTTGACAAGTAATTCAAGCTCTATTGGTGAGAATTCCCTCACTTCACAAAGGAAACACTAGCAATACTCAAGAAATTCCAAAATTCTCCTTAAAACTGGTACCTACCTTTCTAATATTCAAACTGCTATCTAAACTTAGACCATGCTCCCTATCTGGCTGCCGATAACCTCCCCTCTGATACCTGAAATTTGGTTAGCCTATCTAATCAGTATTCTAATTAATTGAGCCATGTCTGAATCCACAGTCCCTCAAATTTGGAAGACATCTAGCATAACTCCATTGCATAAGGCTGGAATACTGGTTTAACCAACTACGACCAATTTCTATTCTCTCACCATTATCTACAACACTAGAAAACTGTATACATACCCAACTATTAAACATGTTACAGACAACAATCTCTTAACCCAAACCCAACACGGTTTCCGCCCCACACATAGAAGTATTACAGCCTTACTTTCTTTCATCAATACCCTGAACAAAGCTTTTGACTCTGGTCTACTGACATCAGTGGTTTTATTAGATCTATCCAAAGCCTTTGACAATGTATCACATATCAAACTAATCCAACAATTAGAAACATTAGGATGTACTGAACATACCATTACCTGGTTTACTAGCTACCTGAAAGATGGACAACAATCTGTTAGATGGCAAAGCAATCAATTTGGTTAATAACGTAGGTGTCCCCTAGGGTTCCATTCTTGGACCGTTACTTTTTAATGTATTTATAAATAATCTCCATACTGTCTCCCTACATAGTTCCCTCATCTAGCATGCTGGCAATTCTATGGTTATATCCTCGGGTAGCAAAGACAAAATTAATTGTACAAGCTTACCTATTTATAGGTCTATCAGATCCAAGAAAAACTTTGACCCAACTAAATTTACACTTGAACTCAAATCATGTAACTGGACAAAACTAAAGTTCCTTCCCCTTGATGAGGCAGTGTCATCATTTAACAATTCATTCCTTACTATACTTGACTTGCATGCCCCTAAACGCTCAATAAGAATTAAAACTCAACTAGCATCCTGGCTAACAACAGACACCAAAACCAAAATAACAACTAGAGACAAAGCGTGGGATAAAGGCGACTACCAAACTACCCCTAGATCGTATCAAATTCCAACAACTTAGAAATGAGACTAAAAAAGCCATCATACTAGATAAGAAAAATTACTTCTACAATCTGCAACATAAACATCAGAATAACCCTCAAAAGTACTGGGCAGGCATAAATAAACTTCTCCAACCAGGCAAATCCACTACTCCGACCCCAGGAACATTATCTGACAAGAGCCAAGAAGATATAGCCAATTCATTCAATACTTTCTTCACAGAAACCATCCAGTCATTAGCTAACCAACTTTCTCCTCCCCACACTTCTATAAACACTATACCCGACTCACCACTCTCTTTTAACTTCCAGCCAGTGTCCACATCCTTTATCAGATCCCTTTTGAAAAACTGAAGCCAACCACCCTTTCAGCCGATCTTCTGCCGGCTGAATACCTGCAAATTGCTGCAGATGTCGTAGCCTACCCTATCTCAATCCTAATTAACAGAACCATAACCGAGGCCTCAATCCCTCAATTTGGAAAATATCCTATGTTATTCCACTCCACAAAGGAGGTTCATCCACAGAACTATCCAACTATAGACCTATAGCCATACTATCACCACTTGCCAAAATTATGGAAAAGTGCATGCACAACCAACTAATGCTCTATCTAACCCAAAATAAACTACTCACAGACTCTCAACATGGATTCAGACCCCATCATAGTACAACCACTGCCCTCCTCTCTTTTACTGAAAACATTAATCTTAACCGAATAATAAAAATATCCTCCGCTCTCTTCCTGGACCTATCGAAAGCCTTCGATATGGTAAACCATCAGTTACTTCTATATACTTTAAAAACCCAGTATCTAGATACTCCAGCCCTTGACTGGTTTCAAGCTTACCTCACTGGGAGACAACAAGCAGTAATGTGGCAAAACAAGCTCTCCTGCCTACTACCAAATACCATAGGAGTTCCTCAAGGTTCCATATTAGGACCTCTCCTCTTTTCAGTCTTCATAAACAAGATCCAAACAGTCATCCCTGAAGCCACCTGCATTCAATATGCAGATGACTCGACTATAATATGTTCCAATGCCTCTCTTGCAAATCTACTAACTACCACCCAACATAGCTTCACCAAAGTTGAAAACTGGCTTGCCAACCATCTCCTGATCTTAAATCCAAACAAAACCAAGTTACTTCTCTTCTACCCAACCAACAGATCTCCGACTGAAAACTTCACTATAAAATCCAATAATGGGACCATCATCTCCCCAGACACCTATACAAAGCTATTAGGAGTAAACATTGACAATAAACTCAGATTTGATATACATATCAACCAAGCCATTAAGTCAGTCAACAAGAAACTTGGGACCCTATATAGAATTAAAGCCTTCCTTACCCCGAATGCCAGGGCAGCCACAGCCCGTTCACACCTTCTCTCTACCCTACTATATGCCTCTCCTGTCCTCACTCACCTTAACAAATCTGATCTGGCCAAGCTCTCATCCTGCTATAATCACATTGCCAGGTTCGTTACAGGCCTACCCTACAGAACACACACCACTGTACTAACCTGAAAAAGCTTGGATGGATAGAATTCCCACACCTTCTTCACCAGTCCCAACTCATAGAGGCCTTCAAAATCCTTAAACAACCTGAGAATACCCCAGCACTAAAAAACTTAATGACTCCCTACTCCAATCTAAGCTGCCTTCGCTCAGCAAACAGACTCCTTGTCCAAACAACTAAATCTCTCAACCTAGGTGGTGACGCTATTTGCCAACACCACTGGTAAAATATGGAACTCTCTCCCAAATAACATCAAGCTTGCAACTTCTCTAAGTCAATTCAAAAATAGTCTAAAACTCCACTTCAAGTCACACTGGCTATGTCCTTGCTCAAACCCAGACTAGCTCTGTGCCATTAACTAAAACAGAAACAACTAGCTAAGATAAGTACTTTGTATACTGTGATAAAGAAATATGTATCCTGTCTAACTCTATGTCATTATACTGCCTACCGTCCTTGCTAATATGTTATTAATGTTACATTTGTAGTAATCTCAGAAATAGTAATGGCAGTCTTGTACTTATACGTAAATAGCCTATGTTTTTGTTAAGTTTTTTCAGCTCATTTACTGTACCTAATTATCAATGTAACTCTGTTGGAGCTTTTCTCCCCGGGCCTCCGCTGAAAAAGGACATGTATCCAGTCGGACCATCCCGGTTAACAAATGTAAAATAAATAATAATAAATAAAATTTCCCAGATCTTCCCAAAATATCACAAAGCACCTTCTCAAACATAGAAACATGGCTAAACAAAGCGCAATAACTATTTAATCCCAAAAAATCCAAACTACTAATATTCTCTTCCAAACCACCCCCACAAGATTTCAAAATCGACTCCCTAAATAATACGGAAATTGAAGTAGTGAATGCAGCTAAATTTCTGGTCATCACCATAGATGATAAACTATCATTTGAACAACACATTCTTAACACAATAAAAAAAAACACACTCAAAACTAGGTAAATTATGTAAACATAAACTGTATATGGATAAGCCCACAAGAATAAAATTGGTACATCCCCTCCTACTTCCCTCACTCATCTATGATTCCACCATCTTTACCAACCTTCACGCATCCTTAATCAATAAACTATAATCATGCTATTATAAAATCCCCAAATTTGCTTCTGGACTGCAAAACCGCACTCACCACTATCACACCATTAAAGAATTAAAATGATTGGAATTCCCACATTACCTCCAATATACTCAGCTAACGCATGCTCGTAAATTAGTATTCAATCCAAATACCTACCTATCACTACATTCTATAGTATAATCCTACATCCCAACCCGAAATCTTTGTTCTGCTAATAAGCAACTTCTTAACTTATACAAACCCAATAAGAGACCTGAACAAAGCTTATACTTTTACTCCATAGCAAAGCTAAGGAATGCTCTACCCTCCCCCTCCATAACACAAACTGAGTCTATGAAAACCTTCAAAGTCACCCTAAAAAATTACTTTCTTAATAAATCACATCTGTCCTTGTGATCAGAACGTCATGCCACCATAAACCAACACCAATGAGTTTACTGACTAGAATACCCATTTTTAGATCAACTGAAATACTAGTAAACCAACTGTACTTCTGTGACTTTCTCTTAAAGTATACTAATCAATAATACACATTCATGATAATCCCCTGGGCATTGCACATGACCTGAGAGTTGATGGAGTAGTACCCCTTGCAGTTGACTTAGATTCTACCCTCCTCACTGGGTGGTGACTTGATGTGTATATGAGTGCAATCTTTGGCAACCAATACCTGAAGGTAGTGTGCTATGTGGTAGAAGTGTTGCATATTGCTGGCCCTTGCCTCAGGGGTGAGAGGAAAAGATTTGTGTCCACTAGCATGTGGTAGCATGGCATCCTAGAACTAGTGGAGTACCCTGGATAATGATGCCTGTGAGACTCGCATCATGTTCCCAGTTGGTCTTTTGGAAAGTCCCTGTAGCTAGTATCTGAAGGGCTACACACATCTTTGTTTCCACTGAGATGAGTTCCTCTCTGTAGGCTCTGGTTCTGAGTTGAGGGCGGCAGAGCTTAGTGAGTTCTTGTAGTATGTCTCTGTCCACCCTGTAACAATCTAAAATCTCCAGCTCATGTAGCACCTGAAAGGTTACCCTGGACCTGAACACTCTTCTCCTTCTCACTATGGGCCTATTGTCAGTAGCCACAGTAGCACTGACCTCAGCGTCCATCACATACAGATGCAGCAGGCATGCAGCAGCCCCTAGCATTCTGGCAGTTAAAATTCCCAAGTCTGTACTCTAATGGTGCAGAATATGGGGGAAAATCATATTGTAGGGTGTATGCATACTTTATAGTGCTCTGCTGTAGATGCTATGTGACTGGATACCTATGATGCATTCTACCTCTGGTATATCATTAGCATCATTTAATGGCCATAGTTTAAGTAAAACAGGGGTTGAAACTAATATGTTATTAGCTTTTAAATACACTCAGCACTATGATGTGCCGTGCAAATGTGTGCCATGTATGTAAATAAAGCTTAGCACTTAACCCCCCAGACTTCTACACTCAGCAGAGCAGCACACCATGGAAATATACAGAAACATGCTCACTTTAGCTAAACAAACCTTAGAAGTGAGTGCAGACAACCCCTTGAAAGAGCATGCTCAGCACAGTGGCGGGCTGTGCAAACAGGCACAGCTAAGTTGAAATAAGCTTAGAGGTTATTGGACACACCTTCCCCTGGTGTCAGCTACCTCTTTTTAATTTCTCCAAATGTTTTATGTTTCTAATACCATGACAGGAATGGACCACATTCCTCAGTCAAAGTATGATTAAAGTTCATGAAATTAGTATGGTTTCACTCTTGGATGTCACCCAAAAGTGCTCTCTCTTTGAAGCACCCACAACATGCCCAGTAATGACTCTTTTTGCAGTTTGTATGGAGTTACATGTATTGGTAACATATTTAAATATGACTGTAGACTGTTCTTTATAAGACCCATTGATCCTACTACTACTGGAACTATCTGGGTATCTTATTTCCACATTGCTGTCATTTCTGCTTGCAAATCCTGATATTTTATAACTTTGAGTCTTTCTGTATGGAGGACACTGTAGTCACTGGGTGTGGCAATTTCAATGATCAATGCTATTTTTGTCTTCTTTTCTTGGACCACTATATCCAGTTTTCTATCATCTATCTTTTGAACTGTTGTTAATGGGTGATCCCATGTGATATAAACTTCACCATTTTCTATGATACTTTGTGGTTCATATTTCCAGTGTTTTTCAGCCACTTCAATACCATAATGTTTGCACAGTCCCCACTGCAACAGTCTTGCAACATTATTATGCCTTTCCATATAAAGTCCTTCTGCTATTAGTATGTCACAACCAGCAACGAGGTGTGTGACTGTTTCCAACTCGGTTTTACAAAACCTAGATTTGTCTGTTTCTCCCACATGTATAATGGACTTTGTATACCAGCATGTATGTAGCCAACTATCTTGGGCCGCCAATATTAACCTTTCATCTCTTGGTTTAAATTCACGCCTCCTTAACCATTCCTGCGTCCGTTCCTGAACATGAGGTTCTTCCAGATGTTTTCTATACTTGCAAATATATTTATGCATTTTCCACATTTCTTGCCTTTTCATGTGGTCCTTCACCTTATATTCTTTCTTTTATTTTCTTGGCACATTCAGTTTCTGCCTGATTTTTATCTACTTCTGGTTTGATTTCCATTCCTGCTAGATGCTGATATGCTTCTGCTAGATGCTGATATGCTTCTGCTAGATTAAGCAGAGAAGTCATCTTAGATTTATTCTCCTCGTGTTTCAAAACTTAAACTACATTTGGGTTTTTTGAGGTCAGCAGATATGTGTAGAGTCCCACAACTGCTGATCTATACATGTAATCAATTTCAAGGAGGCCCATCCCCTCCTTCAGAAAGGGGAATATATAATCTTGGCATGCACTGATTTTTATAGATCATTTGGTGAGCATGAAGCATCCTTCTTGTTTTAATATCTAATCTATCCAGCACGTTTTGTGGCCAATCAATCACTCCAAAACAGTAAGTTAGGACAGGAAGAGCAAATTGTTTTATAGTCTGGATTTTGTTCCTAGATGTTAACGCTGTTTTCAGGATTAATTTAAGTCTTCTAAAGTATTCCTTACTACATTTTGTTTGCAATTGTTCATGTTTTATTGCTGATCCTTCATCAGTTCACAAATATTTATACACTCCCGCTTGCTCAAGTTCTTTTATATAATAGTCTTGTCCCAAACGGATGTTTTCCTGGTGCTGCAGTTTTCCTGCTTTAAAGGTTGCTTTTGCACATTTATCACGGCCAAATGACATTATATCATCATCTGAAACAGTTTTGACAACTTGCAGCTGTGTTTTCAGTTCCTCATCTGATGAGCATTTTTAAATTGACAAAGAGAAGATGAGAAGTCTTTAGACTTTGTTGTTTCTAGGAGCCAAATAGCAGCCATGGCCTAAGCAACAGTGACAGAGTCACCCTGGAATATCCCCCTTTGAATTTTTATCCCTGCGATAATAATTTTCCCTTTATCATGGCTTAATCGCAAAGTGGTCTGCCACTGTTTCACGGTCACTGCAATGTAGTCTATCAGTGTATGGTATATCTTATTCATTTTTAAGCACTCTTTTATCCATAAATGCAGGATACTATAAAATGCTTTTATGAAGTCAATCCATGCCATACTTAGATTCTTCCCTTTTTTACAGTTCTCCACTATGACTTTATTTAACAACAAACAATTGTTTGTTTCATATGACTTTCTTTTATTGCCCTTTTGTTCTACTGCCATAATTGAGTTTTATCCTAAATGTCTATAAACTCTGTCGGCATAAATTCCCATATATGGTTCATAAGATATCAGAAGGCAAGTTATTTGTCTATAATTTTTAGGATAGCTTGCGGGTTCATTCTTAATTATGAGTACTGTTTTACCTGTTGTTGTTAGCCAGATTGGTGTCTGTTCGGGGTGCGCATATAAATTATTCTTAGTTATAGATAAATCTTCATGCAAAGATGTTAATACTTTTAGCTGGAAGTTAGGTACTGCATCTGGGCCTGGGGTTTTACAATTAGAGGCTTTTCATAATTTTGTTTCAGTCTCACTGGCCTGCTACTTCATCCTATTTCATGTCCTGTACTTTTGAACTTCATATTCTTTCTTTTACGTCTTCTATCCATTTAGCATCTTTGTATGTTCCACAGGATCTTCATAGATACTTCTCCACAATGCATTTATTTCTTCTTTTTTCGGAAGTCGTTCAATTCCTTTTACCTTGTTTCCCAATTCTATATAAAACTTTTTTGGATCATCAATAAATTGCTTATTTCATACTTTTTCTTTATATTTATCTGTGCATTGTCTACGTTTTTCCACCTGTGCTGAAATGTTTAGTTCATTTGCGATAGTGCATGATAAATCCTGGTCTGTTCTAATATTGTGCATTGCTTTTATCACATCTATCTTTCTTAGTATTTTTGTTGATCTAGTCCCTCTTCTATAGTCTTCTAACAGTTAACACTTGTCTTAATTGCTTTATATTTTTCTCTATTCGATACTTCCATGATGATATTCAATTTCTCCCCTTCCTTTCCATGATGATATTCAATTTCTCCCCTTCCTTTCCATGATGATATTCAATTTCTCCCCTTCCTTTCCATGATGATATTCAATTTCTCCCCTTCCTTTCCATGATGATATTCAATTTCTCCCTTTCCTTTCCCTCACTACCCTATGTTCTTGTGGTAGAACTTTATCAGTTATTAATTTAGTTGCACAGTAATATATCCTGTTTACTTTTGTTATATCGCATGGATCTCTATGAACAGTACTAATTACTGTGTTCATTTGTTTTATCAGACTTCTGAGTTTTGGGTTTTAGTGACCTTCTGCAATCTATTTCTTTCATTGATCTTAATATATCTATTTATATCTATTAAATCAAACAACTCTTCTCTTAGTTCATTTTCTTCCAAACCAAGGGCACATCCCTTTTTTCCAATTCCTTCAGGCATTTTATAGAGAGTTCTATTGCATCTTCCTGTGGCACCTTCTCTTCAATTTCATCCTGTGCCATCCATTGCTCTGTCATATGGGAATTCACTGGCCTATTACGCCTTAACACTGCATCAGAGTTTCCACATTTTCCTGTTCCTTTCCTTGCTGTTTAGCTTCAAGTGAATGTTTATACTAGTTTCCTGTGGAAGGCTCTGAAATATCTTGATATGGCACCAGACCAATTGTTTCTTGTTCCACTGGTTTCCCCTTAGTTTGGGTATGCATTGCTGTATCTTGTTGTGGTGCTTTCTGCATTCGATTTTCTACACTGAAAATCTAATGTTCAGCTACCTCCTGCAAACACCAACATGGTTCTCGAAGGGGCTATGCAGACATGATTACCCCTTTATGTTATTCAGTAACTCCACCTCATTTCAGCACCAATGCACCATTGTGGATACTCCATGCAAGGTCCTGGAATACATTTCTGTCACATAACATTACTTTTATTTTTTCCTTTTTTTTTTTTTTAATAAAGCATGTTCGCACACTGCGCAAACATGCCCATTAATTTTATTTTTTCCTTCTTTTTTTTTTTTTAATAAAGCATGTTCGCACACTGTGGCACACTGCGCACACATGCCCAGATTATTTAAACAAAAATGTAATTTAACTTGCGTCCTATAATTTTGCAAAGGCACAGGAGGATAGTTTTTCTTATAACTGTATGTGGTATGCCATTTCTGCCCATATATTTACATTTTTACAGCCCCTTTTGTATCTGTCTACACTCCTATACATAGAATTTTTCCATGTACACTACAGACACTGACACAGCTTCTGAAAAGCTGACTACCTGCTTGCTGGATCACTCTGTCTGCCTCATTTGCATGAGATTCGCTTGCTGATCAGGTGACTTGATTGCCATGGAACTTCCCGTATTAGCACATGCGTGCCGCTCAACAGTGTTTACTGAATCTAAAACAAGCTTACTTTCGTGTAAGCAGTACGGCACGTTGCCTACACGGTAAATAAAACAGTGTAGGCTTTATTAAATTCCCCCCATCATCTGGTCTTCATTAGCTTGTATCCCATCATTTGTTTAAACTGTCTTAATATTTCAGACTTGTTAAATTCTTCCCAGAGTCTGTTAAAAAATTATTACGTGCTCCCTACCATTTAACATTTCAGCTTTTTAGTTTTATATAAAAGTTATTAACATAAGGGTGTTTGCTTGTGGTTCACAAGCATGATTAATCATATACCTGAAATAGATATAATCAAGCCTGTTATTTTATGAAGAATCATGCCATGTCAAAATAACTAAATAAATAAATATATATTTCTGTTTACTTTAGTTAAGCTCTCCTGTACCTTTTTAACTTTTACTTTAATATTCTCACTACAAGGTATCTGCACCTTGCAGGAGAAAGTATAATTGCTAGAAGGCATAAACAAGTGTGTCTCATTATTTCTCTAGGAAGCTGCATGTTCAGAGATGACACTAAATAGTGTGTGTCAAGCACTTGTCGCTTCACTACTATACCTAGCGAACAGCAACAAATGAGCAGTTCACCCTTAAGTAGGAAATCTCATGCAACTTCAGAAAGAAAGATCTTGTATTGAGCAACAGAATATAAGCTGATTTTTTAAAACTTCTTGTGAAGGTTAACCTCATTTTAAGCTTCTAAATGATTTACTGTGACTTTTAGTTGTATACAATGTTAGTCTGATCTCACATTCAGAACAGCTGACTATATCTCAGAGCATCCAATTTTATGTTGTTTCTTTTCTCCATAGTAACTGTCATTTTGCCTGCCCTCTGTACCAGGATTTTGTCAGATAAGCCGTAACTATTATTCACTGCAGCATATTACTTGATGCAGTAATTAAACCACTTAATTAAAAAAACAAATAGAACATGAATCCATGGGTGCCATGACATTTCAGTGATCTGAGAAAATCATGTTCAGTGTTATAGTCATTGCATTATCTGGGTAATAATCATTTGTTGTATAGACTAACATATACATGATTTTATTTGTTGCGTCTACTTTGCTTTGAGTCTTTAAATAGAAAAGACCGTCTCCCAGGAAGACAAGTGTTACCTGAAGGGTATACGTGGAAATCTTACTTGGTATATAATTGTAAACATGATTTAACTCATAAATCTGCTGTTCCATTCAGAAAGCCTGTTAACTCAAAGAATTCAGTACACAGTAGCCATTTATTACCTTTCTTTTTACTAGACATAAATATGCATGAGTTTCTTTCAAATTTTGCAATGATTGATGACCCTATAAATGAAGTATTAAAAGTATTTCGGCATGCTATAAATGTTTGGCAAATCTTTTCAAGATCCATTAAAATGTGTCTCTTAATGCTTAAATTCAGAATTTTCAGTCATCCATTCACTCCCAGCTATTAATGTTTCAAATTCTAACAAGTTTTAAAGGAACAGCTGACTAGAGAAACTGTTGAAATGTCTACTATATGTATTGTTCTATACTGGTAAAGTAAAGTATATAATCATTTTTAAGAACAAAAGAATGACTTGTACTCTTGAAATGTTGCTATTGAAATATCAAGGCTCTTAATGTGTTAATTGTATAAGACTACCTTGAAGATTCAGTGTATACCTATCAATGTATAACAATAGGTGATGTGGAATTTCTTCCTTTCAGAGTATATATTGCAAATATATTGAATCAATAAAACATTTTTTAAACAAAAAGAATGACTTTTACTTTTGTGCTGCATATATGAGATTCCTTTGGAAATATTCTGATTTCAGGTAAGACTTGTTATTCACTACACAGTTCATGACCAAACACAGAGTTCAGCTGTACTCTTACCTTTTCATAGTTATACGACTCAGACTACTGTATAGCTTTACCTAAAGCATGCTTCTTTCTTCTAAAGTACAATACAAAAAGGAAAATATGAATGTGTCAAAACCATTTATATAGTTAAGCAGCATCCTTTTCAGATGTAACTGACTGGGACCACTGCAGTGGTCTTGCCATTTCCTGTCTCTAGTTGCAAATCGTTCCACATAGGGGAGGTGACTAATACAGCACACGCCTACTGGCTACTCTTCCAAGCTACCCTCACAGAATATTAAGTTCCATGTATGATACCTGCTGTAAGTTTTAAAGTTTACTATTTTATAAATAGCTTTTTTTCTGTGTATTCTCATTTCTACTTTTAAAAAGCACATCGTTATTCAGACAAACAATCTTCTCCCCTTGTTTGGCATTTGATATTTATTGCATATGTAAACACAAGTAAAAGTCTTTGCCCAGTTTTTTACCTTAAGCAAGAGAGATTGTCACAAGATCATATACAAGAGTGGTTAACATGCAGCTTGGGTAGACTTCCTCCCAGTAAAGAAAGGGCACTGGGAAACATTAGTGAATGCAAATCCATCCCCAATGAAACAGTCAGCCCACGGCACAAACCACTAGTTGCTATAATCAGCTGCAACTGGTGGTCAGAGAAGGCTCTAATGTCAACAGAGATTAGGCTGAAGACCCAGATGTTAGTTAGAGAGTAAACACAAGTATTCAAGGAATTTCTAGGGCTCTAGCCTGTAGGAAGAAGAGGAAATAGGTGGAGTTGAGGAAGAAGGGCTGCACCTCAAAACAGCATGTCTGAGGGCTATAGAACAGATATGCCGCCAAGTTTGGAAATAAGGTACATAAAGAAAACTGGTGGTGGAATACAGAAGTTCAGGAAGTCATCAAAACAAAGGAGTGCATGAAAAAGTGGAAGCAAAAAGATGGACCAGGCTAGGAAAGAATACTGGTTGGCTAAGAAACAGGCTAAAAGAATAGTTGCAATAGCAAAGCATAAGGCATCAGAGGCATTCTATCAGTTGCTGGAAAATGACTCAGTAGATGGCACAAAGAAATTCTATCAGGTTGTAAGGAAAGGACAGAAAGATAAAGATGATAGTCAGATACCCTTCATGAGGGATGCTAGAAGTAAAAACAGCAATAAGGAAAATTAAGTCAGGGAAATTAAGAGGCTCAGATGAGCTCACAGCAGATGTGATGACGATGTTGGATGAGATGGGGGAGACATGGCTCCTGAGGACAGAAGCATAGCTGGTTCAACCAGTGCCCTGTGCCAGTACCAAGAACGAAGAAACCTCATCTCATGTGAAGAGTTCCTTTTACTGGAACGCCAACCAGCTGGCCAGATGCACAACATACACTATCCTTCTACCACGCCATTCATGTCCAACCCTCTTTGAGCATGAGCTATTAAAAAAATGACAAGAATGATTTATTTTTTAAAACTGTTTATATATACCCTACCTACATGGAGTGCTATGGCTCTCATATTCTTAGGTAAAAAAAACAAAACAAAACATTTTTTTCTTATAAATTAGAGCAAACTGCTTGCTATAGTTTATACCCTGTCTGCATATTGTGCTACAGAGCTCAGATTTTAGTAAAAAGAGCAAATGTGCTTAAGATGATAAAATGTTTTTTAAATATGCACAATGCTTTACATACTTGTATACGCTTATGATTTTAGAAAAGTATATGTATAAAATATGTGTATACATCTTTAGAATTTACTGATTAGTATGGTTAATTATTTGAGTAATTTTATTGGCTGTGCTATCATAGGAATGGGTATTTATGTAATTGTGATTGATTGTTTTGTACTTTACACTGATGAAGGTTTTTTATGTGAACCTCAAAGCTTTGCTCTCTATTATTTTATTAAAGTTATATAGTATGTTGCTGAATCTGTGGGGTTTTTTTATATTCGGTAGTTTGTATGAATTCTTGCTTTACAGTTTAGACAAAACAAGGAGTGTTACAGACCTAAGCTTTGACCACAAATTAAATACTGGCTATTAAAAGCTGGTACTGCATTCGAGATTGGGATCAGCTGATCCCACATCCCCCCCCCAATATTTTGTGCACAGGGCAATTACCCTTCTTGCTCAGCTCTAGCTACGCTACTGCGTGAGGGTACTCAAAGCAGTAGGAGAGAAAGGTGTATTGCAGATGACTGAAAAATAAGCATACTAGTGCCAGTATTCAACAGGAAATGGGACAGCCACAACTGTGGACAGTCAGAAGTATCAAACTGCTATCACACTGCATGAATGTTTTGGAGAGGGTGAATAATACATGTATAAACAAAATAGTAGGAAGTAAAATGGTATATAAGCAGTCTGGATTCAGATTGGGATGCAACACAACTGACCCAATATTTGCAGTGATCCAGATACTTGAGAATATGTTAGAAATAAGGAAATAGTCTAAACGGACATACTAGATGTGGAGAAAGTATATGAAAAGGTCCCAAGAAAGCTGATAAGTGCAGTGTTGCAGAAGATCAAAGTACCAGAAACATTGGTAGAATTAGTGCAGGCTATGTACAAGGACCCAATGACTTAAGTACAAACAGTGTTCAGTATAACAGAGGGTTTCCCAGTGAGAGGGGTATGCATTGGGGTTCAGCACTAAGTCCACTGCTGTTCATCCTGGTGATTAGCAGACAGGTTGTAGGAGACAAATCAACAAAGTTGCTGTATGTAGATGATGTGGCATTACAGACTCTGAGCAAGAACGTTAGCCAAGGATAGTGGAATGGAAAGCAAAACTGAAGGAAAATGGGATAAAAGTGAGTACAGATAAGACAGTTGTGATAGCAGCAAATTGGGGAAATCAGAAGAAGCTGAGAATTGAAATAGAAGGGAAATAGTGAAACAGGTTAACAGATTCAAGTATCTGGGAGGGGTGGCTGAGAAGAAGGAAAGTTTGAATGAGGAGCTCAAAGCTGGAATCAGAGGGACTGCAGCCAACTGGCACAGGGTGTCAGGGGTAGTGTATGACAGATGAATGCCAAAGAAAAGTAAGGTTTACAAAACAGTGGTGTGACCAGTACTACTGTATGGTGCAGAAACCAGGGCAGTAAAAGCAGAGTAGTTGAGGAAGCTGGAGGTGATGGAGATGAAGTGTCTGAGATGGGTGGCAAGATTCAGACTGTGGGACAGATGAAGAAATGAGGACACCAGAGCAGATGCTACAATTGCAGAGAAGTTCAAAGAGAACAGATTAGAGTGGTTCAGGCAGAAAAGCAGAAAGCAATTTTGTGAAGAATCTTCTTCTCTTTCGGCTGTTCCCATTAGGGGTCACCACAGCGGATCATCTGTATCCATTATTTCCTGTTCTCTGCATCTTGCTCTGTCACACCAACCACCTCCATGTCCTCTCTCCCCACATCCATACACCTTATCTTAGGCCTTCCTCTTTTCCTCTTACCTGGCAGATCCATCCTTAGCATCTTTTTCCCAATATACCCAGCATCCCTTCTTAGTACATGCCCAAACCAATGCAATCTCGCCTCTCTTACTCTGTCTCCAAACCGTCCAACCTGAGCTGACCTTCCAATATAGTGATTCCTAATCCTGTCCATCTTTGTCACACCCAGTGCAAATCTTAACATTTTTAACTCTGCCAATTCCAGCTCTGACTCCTGCCTTTTTGTCAATGCTACCATCTCCAACCCATGCAACATAGCTGGTCTCACTACCCTCTTGTAGAACTTCCCTTTCACTCTTACTGGTACCCAACTGCCACAAATCACTCCTGACACTCTTCTCCACCCATTCCACTCTGCCTGTACTCTATTATCACCTCTCTTCTACATTCATCATTACTCTGAACTGTTGATCCCAAGTACTTAAACTCATCCACCATCATCAACGCTACTGCCTGCATCCTCACCATTCCTTTGTCCTCCCTCTCATTCACACACATATATTCTGTCTTAGTCCTGCTGACCTTCATTCTTCTCCTCTCTAGAGCATATCCCCACCTCTCCAGGGTCTCCTCAACCTGGTCCCTACTCTCACTACAGATCACAATGTCAGCTGCAAACATCATAGTCCATGGGGCCCCCCTGTCTGATCTCGTCTGTCAGCCTGTCCATCACCAATGCAAATAAGAAAGGGCTCTGAGCTGATCCTTGATGTAATCCCACCTCCACTTTAAACGCATCTGTCACTCCCACTGCAGACTTCACCATTGTCACACTACCCTCGTACATATTCTGTACCCACACTTACATACTTCTCTGCCACTCCTGACTTCCTCATACAATACCACAACTCCTCTCTAAACACCCTATCATATGCTTTCTCCAAGTTCACAAAGACACAATGCAACTCCTTCTGACCTTCTCTGTATTTCTCCATCAACACTGTCAAAGCAAACATCTCATCTGTAGCACTCTTTCTCAGCATGAAGCCATACTGCTGATCACTAATCATAACCTCCCTTCTTAACCTAGCTTCCACTACTCTTTCCCATAACTTCAAGCTGTGAGTGATCAGATTTATCCCTCTGTAGTCACTACAGATCTGCACGTCACCCTTATTCTTAAAAATAGGTACCAAAACACTTTTTCTCCACTCTTCAGGCATCCTATGACTTTCCAAGATTTTATTAAACAATCTGGATAAAAACTCCACTGTCATTTCCCCTAAGCACCTCCATGCTTCCACTGGTATGTCATCTGGACCAACGGCCTTTCCATTTTTCATCCACTTCATAGCCGTCCTCCTTGCTAATCTGTTTCACTTCCTGATTCACTACCCCCACATCATCCAACCTTCTCTCTCTCTCTCTCTCTCTCATTCTATTCATTCATCAGCCCCTCAAAGTTCTCCTTCCATCTGCTCAACACACTCTTCTCACTTGTGAGTACGTTTCCCTCACTATCCTTTATGACCCTTACCTGCTGCAAATCTTTCCCAGGTCAGTCCCTCTGTCTAGCCACTCAGCAGAGTGTCCAGCCTTTCATACATCTCTCCATATGCCTTATCCTTAGCCTTCACCACCTCTCTCTTTCCCATGCTCCACATCTCCTTATACTCCTGTCTAGTTTCTTCATCTCTCTGACAATCCCACTTCGTCTGTAGTTACCCAGCTATTGGGTAACTTTTCACTGCCCCCAGTGCCTGTTTTAACTCTTCCCTGAACTCTACCTCACAATCACCCCTTTTTAACTTCCAGCATTTGATCCTTGGCACTGCTCTCACACTTGTTCTCCTCTTCTTGATCAGCAATGTCATCCTACAGACCACCATTCTATGCTGCCTAACTACTCTTTCCCCTGCTACCATTTTATAGTCTCCAATCTCCTTCAGACTGGCCCTCCTACATAAGATATAATCCACCTGTGTGCATCTTCCTCCACTCTTGTTTCTCACCCTATGTTCCTCCCTCTTCTTAAAATACTTATTCATCACAGCCATGTCATTCCTTTTCACAAAATCCACTACCATCTGACCTTCTGTATTCCTTTCCTTAACACCATACCTGCCTATCACTTCCTCACCAACATGCCAATTGAAGTCCAGTCCAATCACCAGTATCTCACCCTTGGGTACACTCACCACCACTTCATCCAACTCACTCCAAAATGTTTCTCTCTCATCCATCCTACACCCAACTTGCAGAGTGTATGCACTAACAACATTCATCACTACACCATCAATTTCCAGCTTCATAAACATCACTCTATCTGACACTCTTTTCACCTCCAGAACACTCTTGGCATACTGTTTCTTCAGGATAACCCCTACCCCATTTCTCCTCCCATTCACACCATGATAGAACAATTTGAACCCACCTCCTATACACCTGGCCTTACTCTCCTTCCATCTGATATCTTGCACACACAATACATCAACCTTCCTTCTCACCATCATATCAGCTAGCTCTCTCCCTATACCAGTCTTGCTGCCAACATTCAAAGTTCCTACGTTCACTACTACACTCCTAACCTTCCTCCTCTCTTTCTGCTTTCAGGCATGCCTTCCCCCTCTTCTTCTCCTTTGGCCAACAGTAGCCCAATTTCTGCCAGCACCCTGTTGGCTAACAGTACTGCTGGTGGTCATTATTAACCCAGGCCTTGACCAATCCGGTATGGAAATTTGTATTGTTGTCCACATATGTTATTTGGCAGAGGTTTTACACTGAATGCCCTTCCTGACATAACCCTCCCCATTTATCCGGGCTTGGGACAGGCAGAAAGAAATGCACTGGTTTGTGCATCCCCAGTGGCTGGGTTAGAAAACAATCTGGGAAGAATATTTGGGACAAACTGGAAGAAGGCAAGAGGAAACAAGGGCATCCAGCAAAGAGATGGATGGATTGCATGAAGAAGACATGACAGGCATGAATGTCAAAAAAAAAAAAAAAATTGTAGAGTGGCACTGAACCAAGGGAGATGGTGACAACTGACATGACAACCCAGCCCCATGTAGAAAAATGGGAAAAAGGGGGGGAGGTGATGATGATGATGCCTGTAACCACAGTGACTGTGTACCAACACTTAAAAGCTCCAGTCCCTCCATTTTACATGAGTCTGCACTGCATATGTACCATCGCTTAATGAAGATGAAATGAAATTCTATTTAAACATATATAATTTTAAAAGTCTTTTGTAAGCAACTCATCTTTCTAAAAAGAAAAATGAAAAACTTAAGAATGAATTAAGAGTAAGAAACTTTCATGTAAATGACAGCAAAAAGAGTGCAGCTGACATTTCTTTTTTATTTGCACATAAAAATCCATTTATATTGCTAATACCAATCTTGTACCATGGGGGGGAATGGACCCCCATTCTTAAGATGAATTATGACTGAAGTCCATGAAATTAGCATTGCTTCAACCTTTGAGGTTATCCAAATGTGCTCTTTGCAGCACCTGCAATGTCCTTAGAACTGACTCCTGTCACTCATATGGAGTTATATGTATTGGTAGCATATCTAAATAGTTATGTTTGATGAGACCCATTATCCCTAATACTAAGGAAACTGTTTGCAGTTCTTCTGCACTGCCCTCATTGCTGCTTGCAAATCCTGGCATTTTATAACTTTGCCTCTATCTGTACCAAAGACATTGTAATCAATGCAAGAGCAATTTTAATGATCAATACTTTTTTATCTTCTTTTCATGGGTTCATAGGTGTGTACTAGGCTAATGGCCCTGGAGCCTTTACAAGCCTAGCCCACAGAAGTGCCCTGGCACTGTGCCGCCCGACGTTAATTCACAGTACCTCTATCAAGTATATCCACTGGAGTGATCCCTGGGGTGACCTTTCAATTACCCATCCACTCATCAAAATTGCTATTGAAGAGGGACAGTGAGGTGCTCTGCTTGACATGTATGGAAAGTCTATTCCAGAGCATGGGCAGTCTCTAGGTGAGGAACCTGCCCCTCCAGCACGTTCTTTTGATTGTAGTATTCAGGTTGAGTTCTCTGGAGCGTGTGGTGTGCAGGGATTGAGATATCTTTATATGTAGCATTTCTAACAGAGCTGGGTCAGACATGGCTTTGTAAGTCAAGCAGAGATCATCTCTGCAATATGAGACAGAGAATAGCTGGGGTCTTTTGAGTCTGTCTATGTAGGGCATGTGTTTAATGCCTAGGATCCTCTTTGTGTGGTACTTTTGTGGCCTCTCCAGTTGTTGCTAGTGCCTTGTGAGGTACATACCAAATGGGGCATTATACTCAATGATTGGTCTAATGAGGGAACAGTAGAGCAAGATGATGACCTCTTTCTTCTTGGATGCAAAACCCTTGGTAATGAGATGTGCCACATAGAGGGTCTTTCTGACCACAGTGGCAATGTGGTGGTCGAAGGAGAGGTTGCTGTCAACCTACTTCCCCAGATCTCTTATAATGCCTTCAGTGTTCAGTGGGCTCTCATCAATGTGGTAATTAGTGGGAACTGTTTTTTACCAAAGGGGATGATGATGCATTTTTTGGCTTTAAGCTGAAGGCCATGGTTTTGACACCAGTCATTGGTCTCAGTTAGGCCATTCTGTAGGATGTCCACATCACATGGGGAATTAATAATGGCTCCCAGCTTGCAGTCATCTGTGAACTTGGTCAGCCCAAGTCCCTTTGTGTTGGCCTGGACTTCTGAGAAGTAGATGCCGAATAAGAGAGGACCCAGAACTGATTCTTGTGGGACTCCACTCATGGCTGGTTGGCAGTCTGATTTGGAGTCTGCTACGTTTACACTGTGTGTTCTATCTGTTAGCCAGTTTGCAACCCACCTAGTGATATAGGGGTTGAGCCCTAGTTTGGTGAGTTTATCAATAATTCCTGAGTGAGGAATGGTATCAAAGGCCTTGGCCAGATTAAGGTAGGCTGTATGCACTGCCTTACCTTCATCCACAGCCCTGGTGACTGACTCAAAGAAGTCAACCAGGTTGAGCAGGCATGATCTCTCTTTCACAAAGCCATATTTGGTGGGGTCTAGAGTTTGGAGATTTCCTATATCTTCGTTAATCAGTTCCATGATGATGCGCTCCATAGTTTTACAAATCAGACTCATCAAACTAATGGGGTGGTAATTCCTAGGGTCTGTAGTCGCTCCCCCTTTATGGATAGGGATGACTGTAGCAGTGCACCATTTGGTAGGGACAAAGCCTGAGGTGAGGCTGTGACTGAACAGGCACACAAATGTGGTGCCAATTTGCTTTGTGGCTCATGGAGAACACAGCCAAGGATATTATCAGGTCCCATGGAAGGTGTATTTTTGTCCTTGGACAATGCAGCTTTAATCTGTGCTGCAGTAATGCTGGGTGTCTGGCATTCTTCTGGTATTGTGATTGGTCCTTTATGGGGGGAGATAGCAGTAAAGTTGGCACTGAATCTGTCAAGCCAGTATACTGGCAATATTTGTTGGCTCAGTATACGAAGTACCATTGTGCAGTAACTCAGAGCAAATCTGGGTATTGCCGTGGAGGTTCTAGATATAGCTATAAAAGGCTTTGTGATTGCTTTTAGTGTCTGCCACAATTCTGCCTTCATAGCTGGCTTTAGAGGATTTGATGAGGGATCTCAACTTTTTGTTGAGGCTAATAAGGGTGTTTTTCCAGTCTTGGGACTTCATCTTTTTCTGCAACACTTTCTTCCTTCTGTTGTAGAGTTTATTAATGGCAGGGGACCACCATATTGGCTTCCTTTTTTTGGAGGAGAACATCTTGGTTTGTTGGGTATGGCTAGTTCCATGCATTTATTTACATGTTTGTACAGTGCACTGGTGTATGATTCAGCAGTCATGCAACTATTTTCCATTGGCATAGAGGCCGTGAAGTTAGCCACCTCTGTTTTTAGGAGTCCAAAGTCAGCTTTGGAGAAATTTTTCAAGGTGGTTACCTTTGCGGGAGGTGTGGGTGAGATGTAGATTTACATGGTGATTAGTTTATGGTTGGATCTAACTAGGGAGGGATTGGCTACTGGTGTAGAACAACAGTTGCCCACTTTAG